>NW_027207399.1:300000-468381 GCF_963455315.2 Globicephala melas
ATTTCAGGAGGTAGACTGGAATTGCATTGAAAGCATAGGAAAAGAGGCAGAACGTCCACAATGATGCACTTGGCCAAAAAGGGCGTATGCGTTTTTTCCTGAATATATTCAGGAAAAAACGCATACGCCCTTTTTGGCCAACCAAGCAAGCTTGCAAAGGAAATCTGCACTACAATGAAGTCTCACTTCCCCCCGCCCCCGGTCAAAAGGGCCATCTGAAAAAAGTGTAAAATCCAGAAAGGCAGGACAGGCCATGGAGAACTGGGAGCCTTGTTATGCTGATGGGCGGCATGTAAACTGCCAACAGACACTCGGGAGAAGTGTATGGTGTTTCCTGAAACATCTAAAAAACAAAGCAACAGAGCCTAGGGCACTTCCACTTATGGTCCTATAGCTTAGGGAAATTAAAATCAAAAAGATACAGCCACCCCAATGTTTGGGACGCCTCTGTTTACAAGAACCTCGTTTACCATACAAGTTCAATATCACAGAAAGTGAAAAATGGATAAAGAACTTGTGGTACTTACGTACAATGCAGTATCACTCAGCAGTGAAATCTATGTCATCAGGCCCGTAGCAGCACAATGAGTGGATTCAGGTACGATGATTCTAACTGAAATAAGTCACACAGAAAAAGAAACATCATAAGATATCAGTAATACACGGAATGTAAACTTGGCTACACAGGAACTGAATTACAGAACAGAACAGGGTCTCAAATTTAGAAAACCAACTTATGCTTGTTTAAGGGTAAAGGTGAGTTGGGGTGCTGCATAAAACCAGAGATTGAAATGAGCACAGATAAAGTTCCTTAAGCCAAATATGGAATAGACAAGAGCTACTCCTTGCTCAACGAAATGGACTCAACACCGCATATTAAACGCCTAAGAATGTACCTGACTCTTAAGTATCTTAAAACCGATGGATTGCTATGTCTCCGAAAGAGAATCAAGCATGTGTACAGGGACATAAACGCAGCAGTGATAGGATTGGAGAGGTTCGGTGAGCAAATGAAGACCCTTTGAAGTCATATTGCATGGTACCCATTCCACGGGTTTCAACTACCCAGGTTTAAGGTATTCTTCCTTCAGCTAAAACATGCATGTGGAACCTAGAGTATGATCAACCATGTGATCGGGAGACGTGTTCAAATATGTCTCAGTTTTCGTACCCTGGTACTCGGGTGCAACATTCCAGACGCTTTACTAACACTCTCCCGACTTGGAGAGTCAGTCCCTTTAACCTCCTGTTTGGCCCAGTTTGCAATTTCTGCGGAAGATGAACAGGAATAGCGAGAACCAATGAGAGACTAGCTGGAGGTGTCTGGACGGGCAAATTTAACTCTCATTTCCCACCAGGAAGAGGAAATAACCAAAGGCTCAGCGTGCCGTGCCGGAACCAGATTAGGGCCTGAAGCCATCCTGCGGTGTTGCGGCCAGCTCACAAGAAAACGAGTTGAAGAAAGGAGCTCAGGGGCACTGTAATTCACAAACCTGCAGAGTTATAAATGACAACTATCGTCCAAAAATATACTGAAGTAAGGCTGCCAAGCGGACTTGAAAGCGGGGCAGAATTGCAGGAAACCGATTTCAGGAGGTAGACTGGAATTGCATTGAAAGCATAGGAAAAGAGGCAGAACGTCCACAATGATGCACTTGGCCAAAAAGGGCGTATGCGTTTTTTCCTGAATATATTCAGGAAAAAATGCATACGCCCTTTTTGGCCAACCAAGCAAGCTTGCAAAGGAAATCTGCACTACAATGAAGTCTCACTTCCCCGGCCCCCCGGTCAAAAGGGCCATCTGAAAAAAGTGTAAAATCCAGAAAGGCAGGACAGGCCATGGAGAACTGGGAGCCTTGTTATGCTGATGGGCGGGATGTAAATTGCCAACAGACACTCGGGAGAAGTGTATGGTGTTTCCTGAAACATCTAAAAAACAAAGCAACAGAGCCTAGGGCACTTCCACTTATGGTCCTATAGCTTAGGGAAATTAAAATCAATAAGATACAGCCACCCCAATGTTTGGGACGCCTCTGTTTACAAGAACCTCGTTTACCGTACAAGTTCAATATCACAGAAAGTGAAAAATGGATAAAGAACTTGTGGTACTTACGTACAATGCAGTATCACTCAGCAGTGAAATCTATGTCATCAGGCCCGTAGCAGCACAATGAGTGGATTCAGGTACGATGATTCTAACTGAAATAAGTCACACAGAAAAAGAAACATCATAAGATATCAGTAATACACGGAATGTAAACTTGGCTACACAGGAACTGAATTACAGAACAGAACAGGGTCTCAAATTTAGAAAACCAACTTATGCTTGTTTAAGGGTAAAGGTGAGTTGGGGTGCTGCATAAAACCAGAGATTGAAATGAGCACAGATAAAGTTCCTTAAGCCAAATATGGAATAGACAAGAGCTACTCCTTGCTCAACGAAATGGACTCAACACCGCATATTAAACGCCTAAGAATGTACCTGACTCTTAAGTATCTTAAAACCTATGGATTGCTATGTCTCCGAAAGAGAATCAAGCATGTGTACAGGGACATAAACGCAGCAGTGATAGGATTGGAGAGGTTCGGTGAGCAAATGAAGACCCTTTGAAGTCATATTGCATGGTACCCATTCCACGGGTTTCAACTACCCAGGTTTAAGGTATTCTTCCTTCAGCTAAAACATGCATGTGGAACCTAGAGTATGATCAACCATGTGATCGGGAGACGTGTTCAAATATGTCTCAGTTTTCGTACCCTGGTACTCGGGTGCAACATTCCAGACGCTTTACTAACACTCTCCCGACTTGGAGAGTCAGTCCCTTTAACCTCCTGTTTGGCCCAGTTTGCAATTTCTGCGGAAGATGAACAGGAATAGCGAGAACCAATGAGAGACTAGCTGGAGGTGTCTGGACGGGCAAATTTAACTCTCATTTCCCACCAGGAAGAGGAAATAACCAAAGGCTCAGCGTGCCATGCCGGAACCAGATTAGGGCCTGAAGCCATCCTGCGGTGTTGCGGCCAGCTCACAAGAAAACGAGTTGAAGAAAGGAGCTCAGGGGCACTGTAATTCACAAACCTGCAGAGTTATAAATGACAACTATCGTCCAAAAATATACTGAAGTAAGGCTGCCAAGAGGACTTGAAAGCGGGGCAGAATTGCAGGAAACCGATTTCAGGAGGTAGACTGGAATTGCATTGAAAGCATAGGAAAAGAGGCAGAACGTCCACAATGATGCACTTGGCCAAAAAGGGCGTATGCGTTTTTTCCTGAATATATTCAGGAAAAAACGCATACGCCCTTTTTGGCCAACCAAGCAAGCTTGCAAAGGAAATCTGCACTACAATGAAGTCTCACTTCCCCCCGTCAAAAGGGCCATCTGAAAAAAGTGTAAAATCCAGAAAGGCAGGACAGGCCATGGAGAACTGGGAGCCTTGTTATGCTGATGGGCGGGATGTAAATTGCCAACAGACACTCCGGAGAAGTGTATGGTGTTTCCTGAAACATCTAAAAAACAAAGCAACAGAGCCTAGGGCACTTCCACTTATGGTCCTATAGCTTAGGGAAATTAAAATCAAAAAGACACAGCCACCCCAATGTTTGGGACGCCTCTGTTTACAAGAACCTCGTTTACCGTACAAGTTCAATATCACAGAAAGTGAAAAATGGATAAAGAACTTGTGGTACTTACGTACAATGCAGTATCACTCAGCAGTGAAATCTATGTCATCAGGCCCGTAGCAGCACAATGAGTGGATTCAGGTACGATGATTCTAACTGAAATAAGTCACACAGAAAAAGAAACATCATAAGATATCAGTAATACACGGAATGTAAACTTGGCTACACAGGAACTGAATTACAGAACAGAACAGGGTCTCAAATTTAGAAAACCAACTTATGCTTGTTTAAGGGTAAAGGTGAGTTGGGGTGCTGCATAAAACCAGAGATTGAAATGAGCACAGATAAAGTTCCTTAAGCCAAATATGGAATAGACAAGAGCTACTCCTTGCTCAATGAAATGGACTCAACACCGCATATTAAACCCCTAAGAATGTACCTGACTCTTAAGTATCTTAAAACCTATGGATTGCTATGTCTCCGAAAGAGAATCAAGCATGTGTACAGGGACATAAACGCAGCAGTGATAGGATTGGAGAGGTTCGGTGAGCAAATGAAGACCCTTTGAAGTCATATTGCATGGTACCCATGCCACGGGTTTCAACTACCCAGGTTTAAGGTATTCTTCCTTCAGCTAAAACATGCATGTGGAACCTAGAGTATGATCAACCATGTGATCGGGAGACGTGTTCAAATATGTCTCAGTTTTCGTACCCTGGTACTCGGGTGCAACATTCCAGACGCTTTACTAACACTCTCCCGACTTGGAGAGTCAGTCCCTTTAACCTCCTGTTTGGCCCAGTTTGCAATTTCTGCGGAAGATGAACAGGAATAGCGAGAACCAATGAGAGACTAGCTGGAGGTGTCTGGACGGGCAAATTTAACTCTCATTTCCCACCAGGAAGAGGAAATAACCAAAGGCTCAGCGTGCCGTGCCGGAACCAGATTAGGGCCTGAAGCCATCCTGCGGTGTTGCGGCCAGCTCACAAGAAAGCGAGTTGAAGAAAGGAGCTCAGGGGCACTGTAATTCACAAACCTGCAGAGTTATAAATGACAGCTATCGTCCAAAAATATACTGAAGTAAGGCTGCCAAGAGGACTTGAAAGCGGGGCAGAATTGCAGGAAACCGATTTCAGGAGGTAGACTGGAATTGCATTGAAAGCATAGGAAAAGAGGCAGAACGTCCACAATGATGCACTTGGCCAAAAAGGGCGTATGCGTTTTTTCCTGAATATATTCAGGAAAAAACGCATACGCCCTTTTTGGCCAACCAAGCAAGCTTGCAAAGGAAATCTGCACTACAATGAAGTCTCACTTCCCCCCGGTCAAAAGGGCCATCTGAAAAAAGTGTAAAATCCAGAAAGGCAGGACAGGCCATGGAGAACTGGGAGCCTTGTTATGCTGATGGGCGGGATGTAAACTGCCAACAGACACTCGGGAGAAGTGTATGGTGTTTCCTGAAACATCTAAAAAACAAAGCAACAGAGCCTAGGGCACTTCCACTTATGGTCCTATAGCTTAGGGAAATTAAAATCAAAAAGACACAGCCACCCCAATGTTTGGGACGCCTCTGTTTACAAGAACCTCGTTTACCGTACAAGTTCAATATCACAGAAAGTGAAAAATGGATAAAGAACTTCTGGTACTTACGTACAATGCAGTATCACTCAGCAGTGAAATCTATGTCATCAGGCCCGTAGCAGCACAATGAGTGGATTCAGGTACGATGATTCTAACTGAAATAATTCACACAGAAAAAGAAACATCATAAGATATCAGTAATACACGGAATGTAAACTTGGCTACACAGGAACTGAATTACAGAACAGAACAGGGTCTCAAATTTAGAAAACCAACTTATGCTTGTTTAAGGGTAAAGGTGAGTTGGGGTGCTGCATAAAACCAGAGATTGAAATGAGCACAGATAAAGTTCCTTAAGCCAAATATGGAATAGACAAGAGCTACTCCTTGCTCAACGAAATGGACTCAACACCGCATATTAAACGCCTAAGAATGTACCTGACTCTTAAGTATCTTAAAACCTATGGATTGCTATGTCTCCGAAAGAGAATCAAGCATGTGTACAGGGACATAAACGCAGCAGTGATAGGATTGGAGAGGTTCGGTGAGCAAATGAAGACCCTTTGAAGTCATATTGCATGGTACCCATTCCACGGGTTTCAACTACCCAGGTTTAAGGTATTCTTCCTTCAGCTAAAACATGCATGTGGAACCTAGAGTATGATCAACCATGTGATCGGGAGACGTGTTCAAATATGTCTCAGTTTTCGTACCCTGGTACTCGGGTGCAACATTCCAGACGCTTTACTAACACTCTCCCGACTTGGAGAGTCAGTCCCTTTAACCTCCTGTTTGGCCCAGTTTGCAATTTCTGCGGAAGATGAACAGGAATAGCGAGAACCAATGAGAGACTAGCTGGAGGTGTCTGGACGGGCAAATTTAACTCTCATTTCCCACCAGGAAGAGGAAATAACCAAAGGCTCAGCGTGCCATGCCGGAACCAGATTAGGGCCTGAAGCCATCCTGCGGTGTTGCGGCCAGCTCACAAGAAAACGAGTTGAAGAAAGGAGCTCAGGGGCACTGTAATTCACAAACCTGCAGAGTTATAAATGACAACTATCGTCCAAAAATATACTGAAGTAAGGCTGCCAAGAGGACTTGAAAGCGGGGCAGAATTGCAGGAAACCGATTTCAGGAGGTAGACTGGAATTGCATTGAAAGCATAGGAAAAGAGGCAGAACGTCCACAATGATGCACTTGGCCAAAAAGGGCGTATGCGTTTTTTCCTGAATATATTCAGGAAAAAACGCATACGCCCTTTTTGGCCAACCAAGCAAGCTTGCAAAGGAAATCTGCACTACAATGAAGTCTCACTTCCCCCCGTCAAAAGGGCCATCTGAAAAAAGTGTAAAATCCAGAAAGGCAGGACAGGCCATGGAGAACTGGGAGCCTTGTTATGCTGATGGGCGGGATGTAAATTGCCAACAGACACTCCGGAGAAGTGTATGGTGTTTCCTGAAACATCTAAAAAACAAAGCAACAGAGCCTAGGGCACTTCCACTTATGGTCCTATAGCTTAGGGAAATTAAAATCAAAAAGACACAGCCACCCCAATGTTTGGGACGCCTCTGTTTACAAGAACCTCGTTTACCGTACAAGTTCAATATCACAGAAAGTGAAAAATGGATAAAGAACTTGTGGTACTTACGTACAATGCAGTATCACTCAGCAGTGAAATCTATGTCATCAGGCCCGTAGCAGCACAATGAGTGGATTCAGGTACGATGATTCTAACTGAAATAAGTCACACAGAAAAAGAAACATCATAAGATATCAGTAATACACGGAATGTAAACTTGGCTACACAGGAACTGAATTACAGAACAGAACAGGGTCTCAAATTTAGAAAACCAACTTATGCTTGTTTAAGGGTAAAGGTGAGTTGGGGTGCTGCATAAAACCAGAGATTGAAATGAGCACAGATAAAGTTCCTTAAGCCAAATATGGAATAGACAAGAGCTACTCCTTGCTCAATGAAATGGACTCAACACCGCATATTAAACCCCTAAGAATGTACCTGACTCTTAAGTATCTTAAAACCTATGGATTGCTATGTCTCCGAAAGAGAATCAAGCATGTGTACAGGGACATAAACGCAGCAGTGATAGGATTGGAGAGGTTCGGTGAGCAAATGAAGACCCTTTGAAGTCATATTGCATGGTACCCATGCCACGGGTTTCAACTACCCAGGTTTAAGGTATTCTTCCTTCAGCTAAAACATGCATGTGGAACCTAGAGTATGATCAACCATGTGATCGGGAGACGTGTTCAAATATGTCTCAGTTTTCGTACCCTGGTACTCGGGTGCAACATTCCAGACGCTTTACTAACACTCTCCCGACTTGGAGAGTCAGTCCCTTTAACCTCCTGTTTGGCCCAGTTTGCAATTTCTGCGGAAGATGAACAGGAATAGCGAGAACCAATGAGAGACTAGCTGGAGGTGTCTGGACGGGCAAATTTAACTCTCATTTCCCACCAGGAAGAGGAAATAACCAAAGGCTCAGCGTGCCGTGCCGGAACCAGATTAGGGCCTGAAGCCATCCTGCGGTGTTGCGGCCAGCTCACAAGAAAGCGAGTTGAAGAAAGGAGCTCAGGGGCACTGTAATTCACAAACCTGCAGAGTTATAAATGACAGCTATCGTCCAAAAATATACTGAAGTAAGGCTGCCAAGAGGACTTGAAAGCGGGGCAGAATTGCAGGAAACCGATTTCAGGAGGTAGACTGGAATTGCATTGAAAGCATAGGAAAAGAGGCAGAACGTCCACAATGATGCACTTGGCCAAAAAGGGCGTATGCGTTTTTTCCTGAATATATTCAGGAAAAAACGCATACGCCCTTTTTGGCCAACCAAGCAAGCTTGCAAAGGAAATCTGCACTACAATGAAGTCTCACTTCCCCCCGGTCAAAAGGGCCATCTGAAAAAAGTGTAAAATCCAGAAAGGCAGGACAGGCCATGGAGAACTGGGAGCCTTGTTATGCTGATGGGCGGGATGTAAACTGCCAACAGACACTCGGGAGAAGTGTATGGTGTTTCCTGAAACATCTAAAAAACAAAGCAACAGAGCCTAGGGCACTTCCACTTATGGTCCTATAGCTTAGGGAAATTAAAATCAAAAAGACACAGCCACCCCAATGTTTGGGACGCCTCTGTTTACAAGAACCTCGTTTACCGTACAAGTTCAATATCACAGAAAGTGAAAAATGGATAAAGAACTTCTGGTACTTACGTACAATGCAGTATCACTCAGCAGTGAAATCTATGTCATCAGGCCCGTAGCAGCACAATGAGTGGATTCAGGTACGATGATTCTAACTGAAATAATTCACACAGAAAAAGAAACATCATAAGATATCAGTAATACACGGAATGTAAACTTGGCTACACAGGAACTGAATTACAGAACAGAACAGGGTCTCAAATTTAGAAAACCAACTTATGCTTGTTTAAGGGTAAAGGTGAGTTGGGGTGCTGCATAAAACCAGAGATTGAAATGAGCACAGATAAAGTTCCTTAAGCCAAATATGGAATAGACAAGAGCTACTCCTTGCTCAACGAAATGGACTCAACACCGCATATTAAACGCCTAAGAATGTACCTGACTCTTAAGTATCTTAAAACCTATGGATTGCTATGTCTCCGAAAGAGAATCAAGCATGTGTACAGGGACATAAACGCAGCAGTGATAGGATTGGAGAGGTTCGGTGAGCAAATGAAGACCCTTTGAAGTCATATTGCATGGTACCCATTCCACGGGTTTCAACTACCCAGGTAAGGTATTCTTCCTTCAGCTAAAACATTCATGTGGAACCTAGAGTATGATCAACCATGTGATCGGGAGACGTGTTCAAATATGTCTCAGTTTTCGTACCCTGGTACTCGGGTGCAACATTCCAGACGCTTTACTAACACTCTCCCGACTTGGAGAGTTAGTCCCTTTAACCTCCTGTTTGGCCCAGTTTGCAATTTCTGCGGAAGATGAACAGGAATAGCGAGAACCAATGAGAGACTAGCTGGAGGTGTCTGGACGGGCAAATTTAACTCTCATTTCCCACCAGGAAGTGGAAATAACCAAAGGCTCAGCGTGCCGTGCCAGAACCAGATTAGGGCCTGAAGCCATCCTGCGGTGTTGCGGCCAGCTCACAAGAAAACGAGTTGAAGAAAGGAGCTCAGGGGCACTGTAATTCACAAACATGCAGAGTTATAAATGACAACTATCGTCCAAAAATATACTGAAGTAAGGCTGCCAAGAGGACTTGAAAGCGGGGCAGAATTGCAGGAAACCGATTTCAGGAGGTAGACTGAAATTGCATTGAAAGCATAGGAAAAGAGGCAGAACGTCCACAATGATGCACTTGGCCAAAAAGGGCGTATGCGTTTTTTCCTGAATATATTCAGGAAAAAACGCATACGCCCTTTTTGGCCAACCAAGCAAGCTTGCAAAGGAAATCTGCACTACAATGAAGTCTCACTTCCCCCCGGTCAAAAGGGCCATCTGAAAAAAGTGTAAAATCCAGAAAGGCAGGACAGGCCATGGAGAACTGGGAGCCTTGTTATGCTGATGGGCGGGATGTAAACTGCCAACAGACACTCGGGAGAAGTGTATGGTGTTTCCTGAAACATCTAAAAAACAAAGCAACAGAGCCTAGGGCACTTCCACTTATGGTCCTATAGCTTAGGGAAATTAAAATCAAAAAGACACAGCCACCCCAATGTTTGGGACGCCTCTGTTTACAAGAACCTCGTTTACCGTACAAGTTCAATATCACAGAAAGTGAAAAATGGATAAAGAACTTGTGGTACTTACGTACAATGCAGTATCACTCAGCAGTGAAATCTATGTCATCAGGCCCGTAGCAGCACAATGAGTGGATTCAGGTATGATGATTCTAACTGAAATAAGTCACACAGAAAAAGAAACATCATAAGATATCAGTAATACACGGAATGTAAACTTGGCTACACAGGAACTGAATTACAGAACAGAACAGGGTCTCAAATTTAGAAAACCAACTTATGCTTGTTTAAGGGTAAAGGTGAGTTGGGGTGCTGCATAAAACCAGAGATTGAAATGAGCACAGATAAAGTTCCTTAAGCCAAATATGGAATAGACAAGAGCTACTCCTTGCTCAACGAAATGGACTCAACACCGCATATTAAACGCCTAAGAATGTACCTGACTCTTAAGTATCTTAAAACCTATGGATTGCTATGTCTCCGAAAGAGAATCAAGCATGTGTACAGGGACATAAACGCAGCAGTGATAGGATTGGAGAGGTTCGGTGAGCAAATGAAGACCCTTTGAAGACATATTGCATGGTACCCATTCCACGGGTTTCAACTACCCAGGTTTAAGGTATTCTTCCTTCAGCTAAAACATGCATGTGGAACCTAGAGTATGATCAACCATGTGATCGGGAGACGTGTTCAAATATGTCTCAGTTTTCGTACCCTGGTACTTGGGTGCAACATTCCAGACGCTTTACTAACACTCTCCCGACTTGGAGAGTCAGTCCCTTTAACCTCCTGTTTGGCCCAGTTTGCAATTTCTGCGGAAGATGAACAGGAATAGCGAGAACCAATGAGAGACTAACTGGAGGTGTCTGGACGGGCAAATTTAACTCTCATTTCCCACCAGGAAGAGGAAATAACCAAAGGCTCAGCGTGCCGTGCCGGAACCAGATTAGGGCCTGAAGCCATCCTGCGGTGTTGCGGCCAGCTCACAAGAAAACGAGTTGAAGAAAGGAGCTCAGGGGCACTGTAATTCACAAACCTGCAGAGTTATAAATGACAACTATCGTCCAAAAATATACTGAAGTAAGGCTGCCAAGAGGACTTGAAAGCGGGGCAGAATTGCAGGAAACCGATTTCAGGAGGTAGACTGGAATTGCATTGAAAGCATAGGAAAAGAGGCAGAACGTCCACAATGATGCACTTGGCCAAAAAGGGCGTATGCGTTTTTTCCTGAATATATTCAGGAAAAAACGCATACGCCCTTTTTGGCCAACCAAGCAAGCTTGCAAAGGAAATCTGCACTACAATGAAGTCTCACTTCCCCCCGGTCAAAAGGGCCATCTGAAAAAAGTGTAAAATCCAGAAAGGCAGGACAGGCCATGGAGAACTGGGAGCCTTGTTATGCTGATGGGCGGGATGTAAACTGCCAACAGACACTCGGGAGAAGTGTATGGTGTTTCCTGAAACATCTAAAAAACAAAGCAACAGAGCCTAGGGCACTTCCACTTATGGTCCTATAGCTTAGGGAAATTAAAATCAAAAAGACACAGCCACCCCAATGTTTGGGACGCCTCTGTTTACAAGAACCTCGTTTACCGTACAAGTTCAATATCACAGAAAGTGAAAAATGGATAAAGAACTTGTGGTACTTACGTACAATGCAGTATCACTCAGCAGTGAAATCTATGTCATCAGGCCCGTAGCAGCACAATGAGTGGATTCAAGTACGATGATTCTAACTGAAATAAGTCACACAGAAAAAGAAACATCATAAGATATCAGTAATACACGGAATGTAAACTTGGCTACACAGGAACTGAATTACAGAACAGAACAGGGTCTCAAATTTAGAAAACCAACTTATGCTTGTTTAAGGGTAAAGGTGAGTTGGGGTGCTGCATAAAACCAGAGATTGAAATGAGCACAGATAAAGTTCCTTAAGCCAAATATGGAATAGACAAGAGCTACTCCTTGCTCAACGAAATGGACTCAACACCGCATATTAAACGCCTAAGAATGTACCTGACTCTTAAGTATCTTAAAACCTATGGATTGCTATGTCTCCGAAAGAGAATCAAGCATGTGTACAGGGACATAAACGCAGCAGTGATAGGATTGGAGAGGTTCGGTGAGCAAATGAAGACCCTTTGAAGTCATATTGCATGGTACCCATTCCACGGGTTTCAACTACCCAGGTTTAAGGTATTCTTCCTTCAGCTAAAACATGCATGTGGAACCTAGAGTATGATCAACCATGTGATCGGGAGACGTGTTCAAATATGTCTCAGTTTTCGTACCCTGGTACTCGGGTGCAACATTCCAGACGCTTTACTAACACTCTCCCGACTTGGAGAGTCAGTCCCTTTAACCTCCTGTTTGGCCCAGTTTGCAATTTCTGCGGAAGATGAACAGGAATAGCGAGAACCAATGAGAGACTAGCTGGAGGTGTCTGGACGGGCAAATTTAACTCTCATTTCCCACCAGGAAGAGGAAATAACCAAAGGCTCAGCGTGCCGTGCCGGAACCAGATTAGGGCCTGAAGCCATCCTGCGGTGTTGCGGCCAGCTCACAAGAAAACGAGTTGAAGAAAGGAGCTCAGGGGCACTGTAATTCACAAACCTGCAGAGTTATAAATGACAACTATCGTCCAAAAATATACTGAAGTAAGGCTGCCAAGAGGACTTGAAAGCGGGGCAGAATTGCAGGAAACCGATTTCAGGAGGTAGACTGGAATTGCATTGAAAGCATAGGAAAAGAGGCAGAACGTCCACAATGATGCACTTGGCCAAAAAGGGCGTATGCGTTTTTTCCTGAATATATTCAGGAAAAAACGCATACGCCCTTTTTGGCCAACCAAGCAAGCTTGCAAAGGAAATCTGCACTACAATGAAGTCTCACTTCCCCCCCCCCCGGTCAAAAGGGCCATCTGAAAAAAGTGTAAAATCCAGAAAGGCAGGACAGGCCATGGAGAACTGGGAGCCTTGTTATGCTGATGGGCGGGATGTAAACTGCCAACAGACACTCGGGAGAAGTGTATGGTGTTTCCTGAAACATCTAAAAAACAAAGCAACAGAGCCTAGGGCACTTCCACTTATGGTCCTATAGCTTAGGGAAATTAAAATCAAAAAGACACAGCCACCCCAATGTTTGGGACGCCTCTGTTTACAAGAACCTCGTTTACCGTACAAGTTCAATATCACAGAAAGTGAAAAATGGATAAAGAACTTGTGGTACTTACGTACAATGCAGTATCACTCAGCAGTGAAATCTATGTCATCAGGCCCGTAGCAGCACAATGAGTGGATTCAGGTACGATGATTCTAACTGAAATAAGTCACACAGAAAAAGAAACATCATAAGATATCAGTAATACACGGAATGTAAACTTGGCTACACAGGAACTGAATTACAGAACAGAACAGGGTCTCAAATTTAGAAAACCAACTTATGCTTGTTTAAGGGTAAAGGTGAGTTGGGGTGCTGCATAAAACCAGAGATTGAAATGAGCACAGATAAAGTTCCTTAAGCCAAATATGGAATAGACAAGAGCTACTCCTTGCTCAACGAAATGGACTCAACACCGCATATTAAACGCCTAAGAATGTACCTGACTCTTAAGTATCTTAAAACCTATGGATTGCTATGTCTCCGAAAGAGAATCAAGCATGTGTACAGGGACATAAACGCAGCAGTGATAGGATTGGAGAGGTTCGGTGAGCAAATGAAGACCCTTTGAAGTCATATTGCATGGTACCCATTCCACGGGTTTCAACTACCCAGGTTTAAGGTATTCTTCCTTCAGCTAAAACATGCATGTGGAACCTAGAGTATGATCAACCATGTGATCGGGAGACGTGTTCAAATATGTCTCAGTTTTCGTACCCTGGTACTCGGGTGCAACATTCTAGACGCTTTACTAACACTCTCCCGACTTGGAGAGTCAGTCCCTTTAACCTCCTGTTTGGCCCAGTTTGCAATTTCTGCGGAAGATGAACAGGAATAGCGAGAACCAATGAGAGACTAGCTGGAGGTGTCTGGACGGGCAAATTTAACTCTCATTTCCCACCAGGAAGAGGAAATAACCAAAGGCTCAGCGTGCCATGCCGGAACCAGATTAGGGCCTGAAGCCATCCTGCGGTGTTGCGGCCAGCTCACAAGAAAACGAGTTGAAGAAAGGAGCTCAGGGGCACTGTAATTCACAAACCTGCAGAGTTATAAATGACAACTATCGTCCAAAAATATACTGAAGTAAGGCTGCCAAGAGGACTTGAAAGCGGGGCAGAATTGCAGGAAACCGATTTCAGGAGGTAGACTGGAATTGCATTGAAAGCATAGGAAAAGAGGCAGAACGTCCACAATGATGCACTTGGCCAAAAAGGGCGTATGCGTTTTTTCCTGAATATATTCAGAAAAAAACGCATACGCCCTTTTTGGCCAACCAAGCAAGCTTGCAAAGGAAATCTGCACTACAATGAAGTCTCACTTCCCCCCGGTCAAAAGGGCCATCTGAAAAAAGTGTAAAATCCAGAAAGGCAGGACAGGCCATGGAGAACTGGGAGCCTTGTAATGCTGATGGGCGGGATGTAAACTGCCAACAGACACTCGGGAGAAGTGTATGGTGTTTCCTGAAACATCTAAAAAACAAAGCAACAGAGCCTAGGGCACTTCCACTTATGGTCCTATAGCTTAGGGAAATTAAAATCAAAAAGACACAGCCACCCCAATGTTTGGGACGCCTCTGTTTACAAGAACCTCGTTTACCGTACAAGTTCAATATCACAGAAAGTGAAAAATGGATAAAGAACTTGTGGTACTTACGTACAATGCAGTATCACTCAGCAGTGAAATCTATGTCATCAGGCCCGTAGCAGCACAATGAGTGGATTCAGGTACGATGATTCTAACTGAAATAAGTCACACAGAAAAAGAAACATCATAAGATATCAGTAATACACGGAATGTAAACTTGGCTACACAGGAACTGAATTACAGAACAGAACAGGGTCTCAAATTTAGAAAACCAACTTATGCTTGTTTAAGGGTAAAGGTGAGTTGGGGTGCTGCATAAAACCAGAGATTGAAATGAGCACAGATAAAGTTCCTTAAGCCAAATATGGAATAGACAAGAGCTACTCCTTGCTCAACGAAATGGACTCAACACCGCATATTAAACGCCTAAGAATGTACCTGACTCTTAAGTATCTTAAAACCGATGGATTGCTATGTCTCCGAAAGAGAATCAAGCATGTGTACAGGGACATAAACGCAGCAGTGATAGGATTGGAGAGGTTCGATGAGCAAATGAAGACCCTTTGAAGTCATATTGCATGGTACCCATTCCACGGGTTTCAACTACCCAGGTTTAAGGTATTCTTCCTTCAGCTAAAACATGCATGTGGAACCTAGAGTATGATCAACCATGTGATCGGGAGACGTGTTCAAATATGTCTCAGTTTTCGTACCCTGGTACTCGGGTGCAACATTCCAGACGCTTTACTAACACTCTCCCGACTTGGAGAGTCAGTCCCTTTAACCTCCTGTTTGGCCCAGTTTGCAATTTCTGCGGAAGATGAACAGGAATAGCGAGAACCAATGAGAGACTAGCTGGAGGTGTCTGGACGGGCAAATTTAACTCTCATTTCCCACCAGGAAGAGGAAATAACCAAAGGCTCAGCGTGCCGTGCCGGAACCAGATTAGGGCCTGAAGCCATCCTGCGGTGTTGCAGCCAGCTCACAAGAAAACGAGTTGAAGAAAGGAGCTCAGGGGCACTGTAATTCACAAACCTGCAGTTATAAATGACAACTATCGTCCAAAAATATACTGAAGTAAGGCTGCCAAGAGGACTTGAAAGCGGGGCAGAATTGCAGGAAACCGATTTCAGGAGGTAGACTGGAATTGCATTGAAAGCATAGGAAAAGAGGCAGAACGTCCACAATGATGCACTTGGCCAAAAAGGGCGTATGCGTTTTTTCCTGAATATATTCAGGAAAAAACGCATACGCCCTTTTTGGCCAACCAAGCAAGCTTGCAAAGGAAATCTGCACTACAATGAAGTCTCACTTCCCCCCGGTCAAAAGGGCCATCTGAAAAAAGTGTAAAATCCAGAAAGGCAGGACAGGCCATGGAGAACTGGGAGCCTTGTTATGCTGATGGGCGGGATGTAAATTGCCAACAGACACTCGGGAGAAGTGTATGGTGTTTCCTGAAACATCTAAAAAACAAAGCAACAGAGCCTAGGGCACTTCCACTTATGGTCCTATAGCTTAGGGAAATTAAAATCAAAAAGACACAGCCACCCCAATGTTTGGGACGCCTCTGTTTACAAGAACCTCGTTTACCGTACAAGTTCAATATCACAGAAAGTGAAAAATGGATAAAGAACTTGTGGTACTTACGTACAATGCAGTATCACTCAGCAGTGAAATCTATGTCATCAGGCCCGTAGCAGCACAATGAGTGGATTCAGGTACGATGATTCTAACTGAAATAAGTCACACAGAAAAAGAAACATCATAAGATATCAGTAATACACGGAATGTAAACTTGGCTACACAGGAACTGAATTACAGAACAGAACAGGGTCTCAAATTTAGAAAACCAACTTATGCTTGTTTAAGGGTAAAGGTGAGTTGGGGTGCTGCATAAAACCAGAGATTGAAATGAGCACAGATAAAGTTCCTTAAGCCAAATATGGAATAGACAAGAGCTACTCCTTGCTCAACGAAATGGACTCAACACCGCATATTAAACGCCTAAGAATGTACCTGACTCTTAAGTATCTTAAAACCTATGGATTGCTATGTCTCCGAAAGAGAATCAAGCATGTGTACAGGGACATAAACGCAGCAGTGATAGGATTGGAGAGGTTCGATGAGCAAATGAAGACCCTTTGAAGTCATATTGCATGGTACCCATTCCACGGGTTTCAACTACCCAGGTTTAAGGTATTCTTCCTTCAGCTAAAACATGCATGTGGAACCTAGAGTATGATCAACCATGTGATCGGGAGACGTGTTCAAATATGTCTCAGTTTTCGTACCCTGGTACTCGGGTGCAACATTCCAGACGCTTTACTAACACTCTCCCGACTTGGAGAGTCAGTCCCTTTAACCTCCTGTTTGGCCCAGTTTGCAATTTCTGCGGAAGATGAACAGGAATAGCGAGAACCAATGAGAGACTAGCTGGAGGTGTCTGGACGGGCAAATTTAACTCTCATTTCCCACCAGGAAGAGGAAATAACCAAAGGCTCAGCGTGCCGTGCCGGAACCAGATTAGGGCCTGAAGCCATCCTGCGGTGTTGCAGCCAGCTCACAAGAAAACGAGTTGAAGAAAGGAGCTCAGGGGCACTGTAATTCACAAACCTGCAGTTATAAATGACAACTATCGTCCAAAAATATACTGAAGTAAGGCTGCCAAGAGGACTTGAAAGCGGGGCAGAATTGCAGGAAACCGATTTCAGGAGGTAGACTGGAATTGCATTGAAAGCATAGGAAAAGAGGCAGAACGTCCACAATGATGCACTTGGCCAAAAAGGGCGTATGCGTTTTTTCCTGAATATATTCAGGAAAAAACGCATACGCCCTTTTTGGCCAACCAAGCAAGCTTGCAAAGGAAATCTGCACTACAATGAAGTCTCACTTCCCCCCGGTCAAAAGGGCCATCTGAAAAAAGTGTAAAATCCAGAAAGGCAGGACAGGCCATGGAGAACTGGGAGCCTTGTTATGCTGATGGGCGGGATGTAAATTGCCAACAGACACTCGGGAGAAGTGTATGGTGTTTCCTGAAACATCTAAAAAACAAAGCAACAGAGCCTAGGGCACTTCCACTTATGGTCCTATAGCTTAGGGAAATTAAAATCAAAAAGACACAGCCACCCCAATGTTTGGGACGCCTCTGTTTACAAGAACCTCGTTTACCGTACAAGTTCAATATCACAGAAAGTGAAAAATGGATAAAGAACTTGTGGTACTTACGTACAATGCAGTATCACTCAGCAGTGAAATCTATGTCATCAGGCCCGTAGCAGCACAATGAGTGGATTCAGGTACGATGATTCTAACTGAAATAAGTCACACAGAAAAAGAAACATCATAAGATATCAGTAATACACGGAATGTAAACTTGGCTACACAGGAACTGAATTACAGAACAGAACAGGGTCTCAAATTTAGAAAACCAACTTATGCTTGTTTAAGGGTAAAGGTGAGTTGGGGTGCTGCATAAAACCAGAGATTGAAATGAGCACAGATAAAGTTCCTTAAGCCAAATATGGAATAGACAAGAGCTACTCCTTGCTCAACGAAATGGACTCAACACCGCATATTAAACGCCTAAGAATGTACCTGACTCTTAAGTATCTTAAAACCTATGGATTGCTATGTCTCCGAAAGAGAATCAAGCATGTGTACAGGGACATAAACGCAGCAGTGATAGGATTGGAGAGGTTCGATGAGCAAATGAAGACCCTTTGAAGTCATATTGCATGGTACCCATTCCACGGGTTTCAACTACCCAGGTTTAAGGTATTCTTCCTTCAGCTAAAACATGCATGTGGAACCTAGAGTATGATCAACCATGTGATCGGGAGACGTGTTCAAATATGTCTCAGTTTTCGTACCCTGGTACTCGGGTGCAACATTCCAGACGCTTTACTAACACTCTCCCGACTTGGAGAGTCAGTCCCTTTAACCTCCTGTTTGGCCCAGTTTGCAATTTCTGCGGAAGATGAACAGGAATAGCGAGAACCAATGAGAGACTAGCTGGAGGTGTCTGGACAGGCAAATTTAACTCTCATTTCCCACCAGGAAGAGGAAATAACCAAAGGCTCAGCGTGCCGTGCCGGAACCAGATTAGGGCCTGAAGCCATCCTGCGGTGTTGCGGCCAGCTCACAAGAAAACAAGTTGAAGAAAGGAGCTCAGGGGCACTGTAATTCACAAACCTGCAGAGTTATAAATGACAACTATCGTCCAAAAATATACTGAAGTAAGGCTGCCAAGAGGACTTGAAAGCGGGGCAGAATTGCAGGAAACCGATTTCAGGAGGTAGACTGGAATTGCATTGAAAGCATAGGAAAAGAGGCAGAACGTCCACAATGATGCACTTGGCCAAAAAGGGCGTATGCGTTTTTTCCTGAATATATTCAGGAAAAAACGCATACGCCCTTTTTGGCCAACCAAGCAAGCTTGCAAAGGAAATCTGCACTACAATGAAGTCTCACTTCCCCCCGGTCAAAAGGGCCATCTGAAAAAAGTGTAAAATCCAGAAAGGCAGGACAGGCCATGGAGAACTGGGAGCCTTGTTATGCTGATGGGCGGGATGTAAACTGCCAACAGACACTCGGGAGAAGTGTATGGTGTTTCCTGAAACATCTAAAAAACAAAGCAACAGAGCCTAGGGCACTTCCACTTATGGTCCTATAGCTTAGGGAAATTAAAATCAAAAAGATACAGCCACCCCAATGTTTGGGACGCCTCTGTTTACAAGAACCTCGTTTACCGTACAAGTTCAATATCACAGAAAGTGAAAAATGGATAAAGAACTTGTGGTACTTACGTACAATGCAGTATCACTCAGCAGTGAAATCTATGTCATCAGGCCCGTAGCAGCACAATGAGTGGATTCAGGTACGATGATTCTAACTGAAATAAGTCACACAGAAAAAGAAACATCATAAGATATCAGTAATACACGGAATGTAAACTTGGCTACACAGGAACTGAATTACAGAACAGAACAGGGTCTCAAATTTAGAAAACCAACTTATGCTTGTTTAAGGGTAAAGGTGAGTTGGGGTGCTGCATAAAACCAGAGATTGAAATGAGCACAGATAAAGTTCCTTAAGCCAAATATGGAATAGACAAGAGCTACTCCTTGCTCAACGATATGGACTCAACACCGCATATTAAACGCCTAAGAATGTACCTGACTCTTAAGTATCTTAAAACCTATGGATTGCTATGTCTCCGAAAGAGAATCAAGCATGTGTACAGGGACATAAACGCAGCAGTGATAGGATTGGAGAGGTTCGGTGAGCAAATGAAGACCCTTTGAAGTCATATTGCATGGTACCCATTCCACGGGTTTCAACTACCCAGGTTTAAGGTATTCTTCCTTCAGCTAAAACATGCATGTGGAATCTAGAGTATGATCAACCATGTGATCGGGAGACGTGTTCAAATATGTCTCAGTTTTCGTACCCTGGTACTCGGGTGCAACATTCCAGACGCTTTACTAACACTCTCCCGACTTGGAGAGTCAGTCCCTTTAACCTCCTGTTTGGCCCAGTTTGCAATTTCTGCGGAAGATGAACAGGAATAGCGAGAACCAATGAGAGACTAGCTGGAGGTGTCTGGACGGGCAAATTTAACTCTCATTTCCCACCAGGAAGAGGAAATAACCAAAGGCTCAGCGTGCCGTGCCGGAACCAGATTAGGGCCTGAAGCCATCCTGCGGTGTTGCGGCCAGCTCACAAGAAAACGAGTTGAAGAAAGGAGCTCAGGGGCACTGTAATTCACAAACCTGCAGTTATAAATGACAACTATCGTCCAAAAATATACTGAAGTAAGGCTGCCAAGAGGACTTGAAAGCGGGGCAGAATTGCAGGAAACCGATTTCAGGAGGTAGACTGGAATTGCATTGAAAGCATAGGAAAAGAGGCAGAACGTCCACAATGATGCACTTGGCCAAAAAGGGCGTATGCGTTTTTTCCTGAATATATTCAGGAAAAAACGCATACGCCCTTTTTGGCCAACCAAGCAAGCTTGCAAAGGAAATCTGCACTACAATGAAGTCTCACTTCCCCCCGGTCAAAAGGGCCATCTGAAAAAAGTGTAAAATCCAGAAAGGCAGGACAGGCCATGGAGAACTGGGAGCCTTGTTATGCTGATGGGCGGGATGTAAATTGCCAACAGACACTCGGGAGAAGTGTATGGTGTTTCCTGAAACATCTAAAAAACAAAGCAACAGAGCCTAGGGCACTTCCACTTATGGTCCTATAGCTTAGGGAAATTAAAATCAAAAAGACACAGCCACCCCAATGTTTGGGACGCCTCTGTTTACAAGAACCTCGTTTACCGTACAAGTTCAATATCACAGAAAGTGAAAAATGGATAAAGAACTTGTGGTACTTACGTACAATGCAGTATCACTCAGCAGTGAAATCTATGTCATCAGGCCCGTAGCAGCACAATGAGTGGATTCAGGTACGATGATTCTAACTGAAATAAGTCACACAGAAAAAGAAACATCATAAGATATCAGTAATACACGGAATGTAAACTTGGCTACACAGGAACTGAATTACAGAACAGAACAGGGTCTCAAATTTAGAAAACCAACTTATGCTTGTTTAAGGGTAAAGGTGAGTTGGGGTGCTGCATAAAACCAGAGATTGAAATGAGCACAGATAAAGTTCCTTAAGCCAAATATGGAATAGACAAGAGCTACTCCTTGCTCAACGAAATGGACTCAACACCGCATATTAAACGCCTAAGAATGTACCTGACTCTTAAGTATCTTAAAACCTATGGATTGCTATGTCTCCGAAAGAGAATCAAGCATGTGTACAGGGACATAAACGCAGCAGTGATAGGATTGGAGAGGTTCGATGAGCAAATGAAGACCCTTTGAAGTCATATTGCATGGTACCCATTCCACGGGTTTCAACTACCCAGGTTTAAGGTATTCTTCCTTCAGCTAAAACATGCATGTGGAACCTAGAGTATGATCAACCATGTGATCGGGAGACGTGTTCAAATATGTCTCAGTTTTCGTACCCTGGTACTCGGGTGCAACATTCCAGACGCTTTACTAACACTCTCCCGACTTGGAGAGTCAGTCCCTTTAACCTCCTGTTTGGCCCAGTTTGCAATTTCTGCGGAAGATGAACAGGAATAGCGAGAACCAATGAGAGACTAGCTGGAGGTGTCTGGACGGGCAAATTTAACTCTCATTTCCCACCAGGAAGAGGAAATAACCAAAGGCTCAGCGTGCCGTGCCGGAACCAGATTAGGGCCTGAAGCCATCCTGCGGTGTTGCGGCCAGCTCACAAGAAAACGAGTTGAAGAAAGGAGCTCAGGGGCACTGTAATTCACAAACCTGCAGAGTTATAAATGACAACTATCGTCCAAAAATATACTGAAGTAAGGCTGCCAAGAGGACTTGAAAGCGGGGCAGAATTGCAGGAAACCGATTTCAGGAGGTAGACTGGAATTGCATTGAAAGCATAGGAAAAGAGGCAGAACGTCCACAATGATGCACTTGGCCAAAAAGGGCGTATGCGTTTTTTCCTGAATATATTCAGGAAAAAACGCATACGCCCTTTTTGGCCAACCAAGCAAGCTTGCAAAGGAAATCTGCACTACAATGAAGTCTCACTTCCCCCCGGTCAAAAGGGCCATCTGAAAAAAGTGTAAAATCCAGAAAGGCAGGACAGGCCATGGAGAACTGGGAGCCTTGTTATGCTGATGGGCGGGATGTAAACTGCCAACAGACACTCGGGAGAAGTGTATGGTGTTTCCTGAAACATCTAAAAAACAAAGCAACAGAGCCTAGGGCACTTCCACTTATGGTCCTATAGCTTAGGGAAATTAAAATCAAAAAGATACAGCCACCCCAATGTTTGGGACGCCTCTGTTTACAAGAACCTCGTTTACCGTACAAGTTCAATATCACAGAAAGTGAAAAATGGATAAAGAACTTGTGGTACTTACGTACAATGCAGTATCACTCAGCAGTGAAATCTATGTCATCAGGCCCGTAGCAGCACAATGAGTGGATTCAGGTACGATGATTCTAACTGAAATAAGTCACACAGAAAAAGAAACATCATAAGATATCAGTAATACACGGAATGTAAACTTGGCTACACAGGAACTGAATTACAGAACAGAACAGGGTCTCAAATTTAGAAAACCAACTTATGCTTGTTTAAGGGTAAAGGTGAGTTGGGGTGCTGCATAAAACCAGAGATTCAAATGAGCACAGATAAAGTTCCTTAAGCCAAATATGGAATAGACAAGAGCTACTCCTTGCTCAACGATATGGACTCAACACCGCATATTAAACGCCTAAGAATGTACCTGACTCTTAAGTATCTTAAAACCTATGGATTGCTATGTCTCCGAAAGAGAATCAAGCATGTGTACAGGGACATAAACGCAGCAGTGATAGGATTGGAGAGGTTCGGTGAGCAAATGAAGACCCTTTGAAGTCATATTGCATGGTACCCATTCCACGGGTTTCAACTACCCAGGTTTAAGGTATTCTTCCTTCAGCTAAAACATTCATGTGGAACCTAGAGTATGATCAACCATGTGATCGGGAGACGTGTTCAAATATGTCTCAGTTTTCGTACCCTGGTACTCGGGTGCAACATTCCAGACGCTTTACTAACACTCTCCCGACTTGGAGAGTCAGTCCCTTTAACCTCCTGTTTGGCCCAGTTTGCAATTTCTGCGGAAGATGAACAGGAATAGCGAGAACCAATGAGAGACTAGCTGGAGGTGTCTGGACGGGCAAATTTAACTCTCATTTCCCACCAGGAAGAGGAAATAACCAAAGGCTCAGCGTGCCGTGCCGGAACCAGATTAGGGCCTGAAGCCATCCTGCGGTGTTGCGGCCAGCTCACAAGAAAACGAGTTGAAGAAAGGAGCTCAGGGGCACTGTAATTCACAAACCTGCAGTTATAAATGACAACTATCGTCCAAAAATATACTGAAGTAAGGCTGCCAAGAGGACTTGAAAGCGGGGCAGAATTGCAGGAAACCGATTTCAGGAGGTAGACTGGAATTGCATTGAAAGCATAGGAAAAGAGGCAGAACGTCCACAATGATGCACTTGGCCAAAAAGGGCATATGCGTTTTTTCCTGAATATATTCAGGAAAAAACGCATACGCCCTTTTTGGCCAACCAAGCAAGCTTGCAAAGGAAATCTGCACTACAATGAAGTCTCACTTCCCCCCGGTCAAAAGGGCCATCTGAAAAAAGTGTAAAATCCAGAAAGGCAGGACAGGCCATGGAGAACTGGGAGCCTTGTTATGCTGATGGGCGGGATGTAAACTGCCAACAGACACTCGGGAGAAGTGTATGGTGTTTCCTGAAACATCTAAAAAACAAAGCAACAGAGCCTAGGGCACTTCCACTTATGGTCCTATAGCTTAGGGAAATTAAAATCAAAAAGACACAGCCACCCCAATGTTTGGGACGCCTCTGTTTACAAGAACCTCGTTTACCGTACAAGTTCAATATCACAGAAAGTGAAAAATGGATAAAGAACTTGTGGTACTTACGTACAATGCAGTATCACTCAGCAGTGAAATCTATGTCATCAGGCCCGTAGCAGCACAATGAGTGGATTCAGGTACGATGATTCTAACTGAAATAAGTCACACAGAAAAAGAAACATCATAAGATATCAGTAATACACGGAATGTAAACTTGGCTACACAGGAACTGAATTACAGAACAGAACAGGGTCTCAAATTTAGAAAACCAACTTATGCTTGTTTAAGGGTAAAGGTGAGTTGGGGTGCTGCATAAAACCAGAGATTGAAATGAGCACAGATAAAGTTCCTTAAGCCAAATATGGAATAGACAAGAGCTACTCCTTGCTCAACGAAATGGACTCAACACCGCATATTAAACGCCTAAGAATGTACCTGACTCTTAAGTATCTTAAAACCTATGGATTGCTATGTCTCCGAAAGAGAATCAAGCATGTGTACAGGGACATAAACGCAGCAGTGATAGGATTGGAGAGGTTCGGTGAGCAAATGAAGACCCTTTGAAGTCATATTGCATGGTACCCATTCCACGGGTTTCAACTACCCAGGTTTAAGGTATTCTTCCTTCAGCTAAAACATGCATGTGGAACCTAGAGTATGATCAACCATGTGATCGGGAGACGTGTTCAAATATGTCTCAGTTTTCGTACCCTGGTACTCGGGTGCAACATTCCAGACGCTTTACTAACACTCTCCCGACTTGGAGAGTCAGTCCCTTTAACCTCCTGTTTGGCCCAGTTTGCAATTTCTGCGGAAGATGAACAGGAATAGCGAGAACCAATGAGAGACTAGCTGGAGGTGTCTGGACGGGCAAATTTAACTCTCATTTCCCACCAGGAAGAGGAAATAACCAAAGGCTCAGCGTGCCGTGCCGGAACCAGATTAGGGCCTGAAGCCATCCTGCGGTGTTGCGGCCAGCTCACAAGAAAACGAGTTGAAGAAAGGAGCTCAGGGGCACTGTAATTCACAAACCTGCAGAGTTATAAATGACAACTATCGTCCAAAAATATACTGAAGTAAGGCTGCCAAGAGGACTTGAAAGCGGGGCAGAATTGCAGGAAACCGATTTCAGGAGGTAGACTGGAATTGCATTGAAAGCATAGGAAAAGAGGCAGAACGTCCACAATGATGCACTTGGCCAAAAAGGGCGTATGCGTTTTTTCCTGAATATATTCAGGAAAAAACGCATACGCCCTTTTTGGCCAACCAAGCAAGCTTGCAAAGGAAATCTGCACTACAATGAAGTCTCACTTCCCCCCGGTCAAAAGGGCCATCTGAAAAAAGTGTAAAATCCAGAAAGGCAGGACAGGCCATGGAGAACTGGGAGCCTTGTTATGCTGATGGGCGGGATGTAAACTGCCAACAGACACTCGGGAGAAGTGTATGGTGTTTCCTGAAACATCTAAAAAACAAAGCAACAGAGCCTAGGGCACTTCCACTTATGGTCCTATAGCTTAGGGAAATTAAAATCAAAAAGACACAGCCACCCCAATGTTTGGGACGCCTCTGTTTACAAGAACCTCGTTTACCGTACAAGTTCAATATCACAGAAAGTGAAAAATGGATAAAGAACTTGTGGTACTTACGTACAATGCAGTATCACTCAGCAGTGAAATCTATGTCATCAGGCCCGTAGCAGCACAATGAGTGGATTCAGGTACGATGATTCTAACTGAAATAAGTCACACAGAAAAAGAAACATCATAAGATATCAGTAATACACGGAATGTAAACTTGGCTACACAGGAACTGAATTACAGAACAGAACAGGGTCTCAAATTTAGAAAACCAACTTATGCTTGTTTAAGGGTAAAGGTGAGTTGGGGTGCTGCATAAAACCAGAGATTGAAATGAGCACAGATAAAGTTCCTTAAGCCAAATATGGAATAGACAAGAGCTACTCCTTGCTCAACGAAATGGACTCAACACCGCATATTAAACGCCTAAGAATGTACCTGACTCTTAAGTATCTTAAAACCTATGGATTGCTATGTCTCCGAAAGAGAATCAAGCATGTGTACAGGGACATAAACGCAGCAGTGATAGGATTGGAGAGGTTCGGTGAGCAAATGAAGACCCTTTGAAGTCATATTGCATGGTACCCATTCCACGGGTTTCAACTACCCAGGTTTAAGGTATTCTTCCTTCAGCTAAAACATGCATGTGGAACCTAGAGTATGATCAACCATGTGATCGGGAGACGTGTTCAAATATGTCTCAGTTTTCGTACCCTGGTACTCGGGTGCAACATTCCAGACGCTTTACTAACACTCTCCCGACTTGGAGAGTCAGTCCCTTTAACCTCCTGTTTGGCCCAGTTTGCAATTTCTGCGGAAGATGAACAGGAATAGCGAGAACCAATGAGAGACTAGCTGGAGGTGTCTGGACGGGCAAATTTAACTCTCATTTCCCACCAGGAAGAGGAAATAACCAAAGGCTCAGCGTGCCGTGCCGGAACCAGATTAGGGCCTGAAGCCATCCTGCGGTGTTGCGGCCAGCTCACAAGAAAACGAGTTGAAGAAAGGAGCTCAGGGGCACTGTAATTCAAAAACCTGCAGAGTTATAAATGACAACTATCGTCCAAAAATATACTGAAGTAAGGCTGCCAAGAGGACTTGAAAGCGGGGCAGAATTGCAGGAAACCGATTTCAGGAGGTAGACTGGAATTGCATTGAAAGCATAGGAAAAGAGGCAGAACGTCCACAATGATGCACTTGGCCAAAAAGGGCGTATGCGTTTTTTCCTGAATATATTCAGGAAAAAACGCATACGCCCTTTTTGGCCAACCAAGCAAGCTTGCAAAGGAAATCTGCACTACAATGAAGTCTCACTTCCCCCCGGTCAAAAGGGCCATCTGAAAAAAGTGTAAAATCCAGAAAGGCAGGACAGGCCATGGAGAACTGGGAGCCTTGTTATGCTGATGGGCGGGATGTAAACTGCCAACAGACACTCGGGAGAAGTGTATGGTGTTTCCTGAAACATCTAAAAAACAAAGCAACAGAGCCTAGGGCACTTCCACTTATGGTCCTATAGCTTAGGGAAATTAAAATCAAAAAGACACAGCCACCCCAATGTTTGGGACGCCTCTGTTTACAAGAACCTCGTTTACCGTACAAGTTCAATATCACAGAAAGTGAAAAATGGATAAAGAACTTGTGGTACTTACGTACAATGCAGTATCACTCAGCAGTGAAATCTATGTCATCAGGCCCGTAGCAGCACAATGAGTGGATTCAGGTACGATGATTCTAACTGAAATAAGTCACACAGAAAAAGAAACATCATAAGATATCAGTAATACACGGAATGTAAACTTGGCTACACAGGAACTGAATTACAGAACAGAACAGGGTCTCAAATTTAGAAAACCAACTTATGCTTGTTTAAGGGTAAAGGTGAGTTGGGGTGCTGCATAAAACCAGAGATTGAAATGAGCACAGATAAAGTTCCTTAAGCCAAATATGGAATAGACAAGAGCTACTCCTTGCTCAACGAAATGGACTCAACACCGCATATTAAACGCCTAAGAATGTACCTGACTCTTAAGTATCTTAAAACGTATGGATTGCTATGTCTCCGAAAGAGAATCAAGCATGTGTACAGGGACATAAACGCAGCAGTGATAGGATTGGAGAGGTTCGGTGAGCAAATGAAGACCCTTTGAAGTCATATTGCATGGTACCCATTCCACGGGTTTCAACTACCCAGGTTTAAGGTATTCTTCCTTCAGCTAAAACATGCATGTGGAACCTAGAGTATGATCAACCATGTGATCGGGAGACGTGTTCAAATATGTCTCAGTTTTCGTACCCTGGTACTCGGGTGCAACATTCCAGACGCTTTACTAACACTCTCCCGACTTGGAGAGTCAGTCCCTTTAACCTCCTGTTTGGCCCAGTTTGCAATTTCTGCGGAAGATGAACAGGAATAGCGAGAACCAATGAGAGACTAGCTGGAGGTGTCTGGACGGGCAAATTTAACTCTCATTTCCCACCAGGAAGAGGAAATAACCAAAGGCTCAGCGTGCCGTGCCGGAACCAGATTAGGGCCTGAAGCCATCCTGCAGTGTTGCGGCCAGCTCACAAGAAAACGAGTTGAAGAAAGGAGCTCAGGGGCACTGTAATTCACAAACCTGCAGAGTTATAAATGACAACTATCGTCCAAAAATATACTGAAGTAAGGCTGCCAAGAGGACTTGAAAGCGGGGCAGAATTGCAGGAAACCGATTTCAGGAGGTAGACTGGAATTGCATTGAAAGCATAGGAAAAGAGGCAGAACGTCCACAATGATGCACTTGGCCAAAAAGGGCGTATGCGTTTTTTCCTGAATATATTCAGGAAAAAACGCATACGCCCTTTTTGGCCAACCAAGCAAGCTTGCAAAGGAAATCTGCACTACAATGAAGTCTCACTTCCCCCCGGTCAAAAGGGCCATCTGAAAAAAGTGTAAAATCCAGAAAGGCAGGACAGGCCATGGAGAACTGGGAGCCTTGTTATGCTGATGGGCGGGATGTAAATTGCCAACAGACACTCGGGAGAAGTGTATGGTGTTTCCTGAAACATCTAAAAAACAAAGCAACAGAGCCTAGGGCACTTCCACTTATGGTCCTATAGCTTAGGGAAATTAAAATCAAAAAGACACAGCCACCCCAATGTTTGGGACGCCTCTGTTTACAAGAACCTCGTTTACCGTACAAGTTCAATATCACAGAAAGTGAAAAATGGATAAAGAACTTGTGGTACTTACGTACAATGCAGTATCACTCAGCAGTGAAATCTATGTCATCAGGCCCGTAGCAGCACAATGAGTGGATTCAGGTACGATGATTCTAACTGAAATAAGTCACACAGAAAAAGAAACATCATAAGATATCAGTAATACACGGAATGTAAACTTGGCTACACAGGAACTGAATTACAGAACAGAACAGGGTCTCAAATTTAGAAAACCAACTTATGCTTGTTTAAGGGTAAAGGTGAGTTGGGGTGCTGCATAAAACCAGAGATTGAAATGAGCACAGATAAAGTTCCTTAAGCCAAATATGGAATAGACAAGAGCTACTCCTTGCTCAACGAAATGGACTCAACACCGCATATTAAACGCCTAAGAATGTACCTGACTCTTAAGTATCTTAAAACCTATGGATTGCTATGTCTCCGAAAGAGAATCAAGCATGTGTACAGGGACATAAACGCAGCAGTGATAGGATTGGAGAGGTTCGGTGAGCAAATGAAGACCCTTTGAAGTCATATTGCATGGTACCCATGCCACGGGTTTCAACTACCCAGGTTTAAGGTATTCTTCCTTCAGCTAAAACATGCATGTGGAACCTAGAGTATGATCAACCATGTGATCGGGAGACGTGTTCAAATATGTCTCAGTTTTCGTACCCTGGTACTCGGGTGCAACATTCCAGACGCTTTACTAACACTCTCCCGACTTGGAGAGTCAGTCCCTTTAACCTCCTGTTTGGCCCAGTTTGCAATTTCTGCGGAAGATGAACAGGAATAGCGAGAACCAATGAGAGACTAACTGGAGGTGTCTGGACGGGCAAATTTAACTCTCATTTCCCACCAGGAAGAGGAAATAACCAAAGGCTCAGCGTGCCGTGCCAGAACCAGATTAGGGCCTGAAGCCATCCTGCGGTGTTGCGGCCAGCTCACAAGAAAACGAGTTGAAGAAAGGAGCTCAGGGGCACTGTAATTCACAAACCTGCAGAGTTATAAATGACAACTATCGTCCAAAAATATACTGAAGTAAGGCTGCCAAGAGGACTTGAAAGCGGGGCAGAATTGCAGGAAACCGATTTCAGGAGGTAGACTGGAATTGCATTGAAAGCATAGGAAAAGAGGCAGAACGTCCACAATGATGCACTTGGCCAAAAAGGGCGTATTCGTTTTTTCCTGAATATATTCAGGAAAAAACGCATACGCCCTTTTTGGCCAACCAAGCAAGCTTGCAAAGGAAATCTGCACTACAATGAAGTCTCACTTCCCCCCGGTCAAAAGGGCCATCTGAAAAAAGTGTAAAATCCAGAAAGGCAGGACAGGCCATGGAGAACTGGGAGCCTTGTTATGCTGATGGGCGGGATGTAAACTGCCAACAGACACTCGGGAGAAGTGTATGGTGTTTCCTGAAACATCTAAAAAACAAAGCAACAGAGCCTAGGGCACTTCCACTTATGGTCCTATAGCTTAGGGAAATTAAAATCAAAAAGACACAGCCACCCCAATGTTTGGGACGCCTCTGTTTACAAGAACCTCGTTTACCGTACAAGTTCAATATCACAGAAAGTGAAAAATGGATAAAGAACTTGTGGTACTTACGTACAATGCAGTATCACTCAGCAGTGAAATCTATGTCATCAGGCCCGTAGCAGCACAATGAGTGGATTCAGGTACGATGATTCTAACTGAAATAAGTCACACAGAAAAAGAAACATCATAAGATATCAGTAATACACGGAATGTCAACTTGGCTACACAGGAACTGAATTACAGAACAGAACAGGGTCTCAAATTTAGAAAACCAACTTATGCTTGTTTAAGGGTAAAGGTGAGTTGGGGTGCTGCATAAAACCAGAGATTGAAATGAGCACAGATAAAGTTCCTTAAGCCAAATATGGAATAGACAAGAGCTACTCCTTGCTCAACGAAATGGACTCAACACCGCATATTAAACGCCTAAGAATGTACCTGACTCTTAAGTATCTTAAATCCTATGGATTGCTATGTCTCCGAAAGAGAATCAAGCATGTGTACAGGGACATAAACGCAGCAGTGATAGGATTGGAGAGGTTCGGTGAGCAAATGAAGACCCTTTGAAGTCATATTGCATGGTACCCATTCCACGGGTTTCAACTACCCAGGTTTAAGGTATTCTTCCTTCAGCTAAAACATGCATGTGGAACCTAGAGTATGATCAACCATGTGATCGGGAGACGTGTTCAAATATGTCTCAGTTTTCGTACCCTGGTACTCGGGTGCAACATTCCAGACGCTTTACTAACACTCTCCCGACTTGGAGAGTCAGTCCCTTTAACCTCCTGTTTGGCCCAGTTTGCAATTTCTGCGGAAGATGAACAGGAATAGCGAGAACCAATGAGAGACTAGCTGGAGGTGTCTGGACGGGCAAATTTAACTCTCATTTCCCACCAGGAAGAGGAAATAACCAAAGGCTCAGCGTGCCGTGCCGGAACCAGATTAGGGCCTGAAGCCATCCTGCGGTGTTGCGGCCAGCTCACAAGAAAACGAGTTGAAGAAAGGAGCTCAGGGGCACTGTAATTCACAAACCTGCAGAGTTATAAATGACAACTATCGTCCAAAAATATACTGAAGTAAGGCTGCCAAGAGGACTTGAAAGCGGGGCAGAATTGCAGGAAACCGATTTCAGGAGGTAGACTGGAATTGCATTGAAAGCATAGGAAAAGAGGCAGAACGTCCACAATGATGCACTTGGCCAAAAAGGGCGTATGCGTTTTTTCCTGAATATATTCAGGAAAAAACGCATACGCCCTTTTTGGCCAACCAAGCAAGCTTGCAAAGGAAATCTGCACTACAATGAAGTCTCACTTCCCCCCGGTCAAAAGGGCCATCTGAAAAAAGTGTAAAATCCAGAAAGGCAGGACAGGCCATGGAGAACTGGGAGCCTTGTTATGCTGATGGGCGGGATGTAAACTGCCAACAGACACTCGGGAGAAGTGTATGGTGTTTCCTGAAACATCTAAAAAACAAAGCAACAGAGCCTAGGGCACTTCCACTTATGGTCCTATAGCTTAGGGAAATTAAAATCAAAAAGACACAGCCACCCCAATGTTTGGGACGCCTCTGTTTACAAGAACCTCGTTTACCGTACAAGTTCAATATCACAGAAAGTGAAAAATGGATAAAGAACTTGTGGTACTTACGTACAATGCAGTATCACTCAGCAGTGAAATCTATGTCATCAGGCCCGTAGCAGCACAATGAGTGGATTCAGGTACGATGATTCTAACTGAAATAAGTCACACAGAAAAAGAAACATCATAAGATATCAGTAATACACGGAATGTAAACTTGGCTACACAGGAACTGAATTACAGAACAGAACAGGGTCTCAAATTTAGAAAACCAACTTATGCTTGTTTAAGGGTAAAGGTGAGTTGGGGTGCTGCATAAAACCAGAGATTGAAATGAGCACAGATAAAGTTCCTTAAGCCAAATATGGAATAGACAAGAGCTACTCCTTGCTCAACGAAATGGACTCAACACCGCATATTAAACGCCTAAGAATGTACCTGACTCTTAAGTATCTTAAAACCTATGGATTGCTATGTCTCCGAAAGAGAATCAAGCATGTGTACAGGGACATAAACGCAGCAGTGATAGGATTGGAGAGGTTCGGTGAGCAAATGAAGACCCTTTGAAGTCATATTGCATGGTACCCATTCCACGGGTTTCAACTACCCAGGTTTAAGGTATTCTTCCTTCAGCTAAAACATGCATGTGGAACCTAGAGTATGATCAACCATGTGATCGGGAGACGTGTTCAAATATGTCTCAGTTTTCGTACCCTGGTACTCGGGTGCAACATTCCAGACGCTTTACTAACACTCTCCCGACTTGGAGAGTCAGTCCCTTTAACCTCCTGTTTGGCCCAGTTTGCAATTTCTGCGGAAGATGAACAGGAATAGCGAGAACCAATGAGAGACTAGCTGGAGGTGTCTGGACGGGCAAATTTAACTCTCATTTCCCACCAGGAAGAGGAAATAACCAAAGGCTCAGCGTGCCGTGCCAGAACCAGATTAGGGCCTGAAGCCATCCTGCGGTGTTGCGGCCAGCTCACAAGAAAACGAGTTGAAGAAAGGAGCTCAGGGGCACTGTAATTCACAAACCTGCAGAGTTATAAATGACAACTATCGTCCAAAAATATACTGAAGTAAGGCTGCCAAGAGGACTTGAAAGCGGGGCAGAATTGCAGGAAACCGATTTCAGGAGGTAGACTGGAATTGCATTGAAAGCATAGGAAAAGAGGCAGAACGTCCACAATGATGCACTTGGCCAAAAAGGGCGTATTCGTTTTTTCCTGAATATATTCAGGAAAAAACGCATACGCCCTTTTTGGCCAACCAAGCAAGCTTGCAAAGGAAATCTGCACTACAATGAAGTCTCACTTCCCCCCGGTCAAAAGGGCCATCTGAAAAAAGTGTAAAATCCAGAAAGGCAGGACAGGCCATGGAGAACTGGGAGCCTTGTTATGCTGATGGGCGGGATGTAAACTGCCAACAGACACTCGGGAGAAGTGTATGGTGTTTCCTGAAACATCTAAAAAACAAAGCAACAGAGCCTAGGGCACTTCCACTTATGGTCCTATAGCTTAGGGAAATTAAAATCAAAAAGACACAGCCACCCCAATGTTTGGGACGCCTCTGTTTACAAGAACCTCGTTTACCGTACAAGTTCAATATCACAGAAAGTGAAAAATGGATAAAGAACTTGTGGTACTTACGTACAATGCAGTATCACTCAGCAGTGAAATCTATGTCATCAGGCCCGTAGCAGCACAATGAGTGGATTCAGGTACGATGATTCTAACTGAAATAAGTCACACAGAAAAAGAAACATCATAAGATATCAGTAATACACGGAATGTCAACTTGGCTACACAGGAACTGAATTACAGAACAGAACAGGGTCTCAAATTTAGAAAACCAACTTATGCTTGTTTAAGGGTAAAGGTGAGTTGGGGTGCTGCATAAAACCAGAGATTGAAATGAGCACAGATAAAGTTCCTTAAGCCAAATATGGAATAGACAAGAGCTACTCCTTGCTCAACGAAATGGACTCAACACCGCATATTAAACGCCTAAGAATGTACCTGACTCTTAAGTATCTTAAATCCTATGGATTGCTATGTCTCCGAAAGAGAATCAAGCATGTGTACAGGGACATAAACGCAGCAGTGATAGGATTGGAGAGGTTCGGTGAGCAAATGAAGACCCTTTGAAGTCATATTGCATGGTACCCATTCCACGGGTTTCAACTACCCAGGTTTAAGGTATTCTTCCTTCAGCTAAAACATGCATGTGGAACCTAGAGTATGATCAACCATGTGATCGGGAGACGTGTTCAAATATGTCTCAGTTTTCGTACCCTGGTACTCGGGTGCAACATTCCAGACGCTTTACTAACACTCTCCCGACTTGGAGAGTCTGTCCCTTTAACCTCCTGTTTGGCCCAGTTTGCAATTTCTGCGGAAGATGAACAGGAATAGCGAGAACCAATGAGAGACTAGCTGGAGGTGTCTGGACGGGCAAATTTAACTCTCATTTCCCACCAGGAAGAGGAAATAACCAAAGGCTCAGCGTGCCGTGCCGGAACCAGATTAGGGCCTGAAGCCATCCTGCGGTGTTGCGGCCAGCTCACAAGAAAACGAGTTGAAGAAAGGAGCTCAGGGGCACTGTAATTCACAAACCTGCAGAGTTATAAATGACAACTATCGTCCAAAAATATACTGAAGTAAGGCTGCCAAGAGGACTTGAAAGCGGGGCAGAATTGCAGGAAACCGATTTCAGGAGGTAGACTGGAATTGCATTGAAAGCATAGGAAAAGAGGCAGAACGTCCACAATGATGCACTTGGCCAAAAAGGGCGTATGCGTTTTTTCCTGAATATATTCAGGAAAAAACGCATACGCCCTTTTTGGCCAACCAAGCAAGCTTGCAAAGGAAATCTGCACTACAATGAAGTCTCACTTCCCCCCGGTCAAAAGGGCCATCTGAAAAAAGTGTAAAATCCAGAAAGGCAGGACAGGCCATGGAGAACTGGGAGCCTTGTTATGCTGATGGGCGGGATGTAAACTGCCAACAGACACTCGGGAGAAGTGTATGGTGTTTCCTGAAACATCTAAAAAACAAAGCAACAGAGCCTAGGGCACTTCCACTTATGGTCCTATAGCTTAGGGAAATTAAAATCAAAAAGACACAGCCACCCCAATGTTTGGGACGCCTCTGTTTACAAGAACCTCGTTTACCGTACAAGTTCAATATCACAGAAAGTGAAAAATGGATAAAGAACTTGTGGTACTTACGTACAATGCAGTATCACTCAGCAGTGAAATCTATGTCATCAGGCCCGTAGCAGCACAATGAGTGGATTCAGGTACGATGATTCTAACTGAAATAAGTCACACAGAAAAAGAAACATCATAAGATATCAGTAATACACGGAATGTAAACTTGGCTACACAGGAACTGAATTACAGAACAGAACAGGGTCTCAAATTTAGAAAACCAACTTATGCTTGTTTAAGGGTAAAGGTGAGTTGGGGTGCTGCATAAAACCAGAGATTGAAATGAGCACAGATAAAGTTCCTTAAGCCAAATATGGAATAGACAAGAGCTACTCCTTGCTCAACGAAATGGACTCAACACCGCATATTAAATGCCTAAGAATGTACCTGACTCTTAAGTATCTTAAAACCTATGGATTGCTATGTCTCCGAAAGAGAATCAAGCATGTGTACAGGGACATAAACGCAGCAGTGATAGGATTGGAGAGGTTCGGTGAGCAAATGAAGACCCTTTGAAGTCATATTGCATGGTACCCATTCCACGGGTTTCAACTACCCAGGTTTAAGGTATTCTTCCTTCAGCTAAAACATGCATGTGGAACCTAGAGTATGATCAACCATGTGATCGGGAGACGTGTTCAAATATGTCTCAGTTTTCGTACCCTGGTACTCGGGTGCAACATTCCAGACGCTTTACTAACACTCTCCCGACTTGGAGAGTCAGTCCCTTTAACCTCCTGTTTGGCCCAGTTTGCAATTTCTGCGGAAGATGAACAGGAATAGCGAGAACCAATGAGAGACTAGCTGGAGGTGTCTGGACGGGCAAATTTAACTCTCATTTCCCACCAGGAAGAGGAAATAACCAAAGGCTCAGCGTGCCGTGCCGGAACCAGATTAGGGCCTGAAGCCATCCTGCGGTGTTGCGGCCAGCTCACAAGAAAGCGAGTTGAAGAAAGGAGCTCAGGGGCACTGTAATTCACAAACCTGCAGAGTTATAAATGACAGCTATCGTCCAAAAATATACTGAAGTAAGGCTGCCAAGAGGACTTGAAAGCGGGGCAGAATTGCAGGAAACCGATTTCAGGAGGTAGACTGGAATTGCATTGAAAGCATAGGAAAAGAGGCAGAACGTCCACAATGATGCACTTGGCCAAAAAGGGCATATGCGTTTTTTCCTGAATATATTCAGGAAAAAACGCATACGCCCTTTTTGGCCAACCAAGCAAGCTTGCAAAGGAAATCTGCACTACAATGAAGTCTCACTTCCCCCCGGTCAAAAGGGCCATCTGAAAAAAGTGTAAAATCCAGAAAGGCAGGACAGGCCATGGAGAACTGGGAGCCTTGTTATGCTGATGGGCGGGATGTAAACTGCCAACAGACACTCGGGAGAAGTGTATGGTGTTTCCTGAAACATCTAAAAAACAAAGCAACAGAGCCTAGGGCACTTCCACTTATGGTCCTATAGCTTAGGGAAATTAAAATCAAAAAGACACAGCCACCCCAATGTTTGGGACGCCTCTGTTTACAAGAACCTAGTTTACCGTACAAGTTCAATATCACAGAAAGTGAAAAATGGATAAAGAACTTGTGGTACTTACGTACAATGCAGTATCACTCAGCAGTGAAATCTATGTCATCAGGCCCGTAGCAGCACAATGAGTGGATTCAGGTACGATGATTCTAACTGAAATAAGTCACACAGAAAAAGAAACATCATAAGATATCAGTAATACACGGAATGTAAACTTGGCTACACAGGAACTGAATTACAGAACAGAACAGGGTCTCAAATTTAGAAAACCAACTTATGCTTGTTTAAGGGTAAAGGTGAGTTGGGGTGCTGCATAAAACCAGAGATTGAAATGAGCACAGATAAAGTTCCTTAAGCCAAATATGGAATAGACAAGAGCTACTCCTTGCTCAACGAAATGGACTCAACACCGCATATTAAACGCCTAAGAATGTACCTGACTCTTAAGTATCTTAAAACCTATGGATTGCTATGTCTCCGAAAGAGAATCAAGCATGTGTACAGGGACATAAACGCAGCAGTGATAGGATTGGAGAGGTTCGGTGAGCAAATGAAGACCCTTTGAAGTCATATTGCATGGTACCCATTCCACGGGTTTCAACTACCCAGGTTTAAGGTATTCTTCCTTCAGCTAAAACATGCATGTGGAACCTAGAGTATGATCAACCATGTGATCGGGAGACGTGTTCAAATATGTCTCAGTTTTCGTACCCTGGTACTCGGGTGCAACATTCCAGACGCTTTACTAACACTCTCCCGACTTGGAGAGTCAGTCCCTTTAACCTCCTGTTTGGCCCAGTTTGCAATTTCTGCGGAAGATGAACAGGAATAGCGAGAACCAATGAGAGACTAGCTGGAGGTGTCTGGACGGGCAAATTTAACTCTCATTTCCCACCAGGAAGAGGAAATAACCAAAGGCTCAGCGTGCCGTGCCGGAAACAGATTAGGGCCTGAAGCCATCCTGCGGTGTTGCGGCCAGCTCACAAGAAAACGAGTTGAAGAAAGGAGCTCAGGGGCACTGTAATTCACAAACCTGCAGAGTTATAAATGACAACTATCGTCCAAAAATATACTGAAGTAAGGCTGCCAAGAGGACTTGAAAGCGGGGCAGAATTGCAGGAAACCGATTTCAGGAGGTAGACTGGAATTGCATTGAAAGCATAGGAAAAGAGGCAGAACGTCCACAATGATGCACTTGGCCAAAAAGGGCGTATGCGTTTTTTCCTGAATATATTCAGGAAAAAACGCATACGCCCTTTTTGGCCAACCAAGCAAGCTTGCAAAGGAAATCTGCACTACAATGAAGTCTCACTTCCCCCCGGTCAAAAGGGCCATCTGAAAAAAGTGTAAAATCCAGAAAGGCAGGACAGGCCATGGAGAACTGGGAGCCTTGTTATGCTGATGGGCGGGATGTAAACTGCCAACAGACACTCGGGAGAAGTGTATGGTGTTTCCTGAAACATCTAAAAAACAAAGCAACAGAGCCTAGGGCACTTCCACTTATGGTCCTATAGCTTAGGGAAATTAAAATCAAAAAGACACAGCCACCCCAATGTTTGGGACGCCTCTGTTTACAAGAACCTCGTTTACCGTACAAGTTCAATATCACAGAAAGTGAAAAATGGATAAAGAACTTGTGGTACTTACGTACAATGCAGTATCACTCAGCAGTGAAATCTATGTCATCAGGCCCGTAGCAGCACAATGAGTGGATTCAGGTACGATGATTCTAACTGAAATAAGTCACACAGAAAAAGAAACATCATAAGATATCAGTAATACACGGAATGTAAACTTGGCTACACAGGAACTGAATTACAGAACAGAACAGGGTCTCAAATTTAGAAAACCAACTTATGCTTGTTTAAGGGTAAAGGTGAGTTGGGGTGCTGCATAAAACCAGAGATTGAAATGAGCACAGATAAAGTTCCTTAAGCCAAATATGGAATAGACAAGAGCTACTCCTTGCTCAACGAAATGGACTCAACACCGCATATTAAACGCCTAAGAATGTACCTGACTCTTAAGTATCTTAAAACCTATGGATTGCTATGTCTCCGAAAGAGAATCAAGCATGTGTACAGGGACATAAACGCAGCAGTGATAGGATTGGAGAGGTTCGGTGAGCAAATGAAGACCCTTTGAAGTCATATTGCATGGTACCCATTCCACGGGTTTCAACTACCCAGGTTTAAGGTATTCTTCCTTCAGCTAAAACATGCATGTGGAACCTAGAGTATGATCAACCATGTGATCGGGAGACGTGTTCAAATATGTCTCAGTTTTCGTACCCTGGTACTCGGGTGCAACATTCCAGACGCTTTACTAACACTCTCCCGACTTGGAGAGTCAGTCCCTTTAACCTCCTGTTTGGCCCAGTTTGCAATTTCTGCGGAAGATGAACAGGAATAGCGAGAACCAATGAGAGACTAGCTGGAGGTGTCTGGACGGGCAAATTTAACTCTCATTTCCCACCAGGAAGAGGAAATAACCAAAGGCTCAGCGTGCCGTGCCGGAACCAGATTAGGGCCTGAAGCCATCCTGCGGTGTTGCGGCCAGCTCACAAGAAAACGAGTTGAAGAAAGGAGCTCAGGGGCACTGTAATTCACAAACCTGCAGAGTTATAAATGACAACTATCGTCCAAAAATATACTGAAGTAAGGCTGCCAAGAGGACTTGAAAGCGGGGCAGAATTGCAGGAAACCGATTTCAGGAGGTAGACTGGAATTGCATTGAAAGCATAGGAAAAGAGGCAGAACGTCCACAATGATGCACTTGGCCAAAAAGGGCGTATGCGTTTTTTCCTGAATATATTCAGGAAAAAACGCATACGCCCTTTTTGGCCAACCAAGCAAGCTTGCAAAGGAAATCTGCACTACAATGAAGTCTCACTTCCCCCCGGTCAAAAGGGCCATCTGAAAAAAGTGTAAAATCCAGAAAGGCAGGACAGGCCATGGAGAACTGGGAGCCTTGTTATGCTGATGGGCGGGATGTAAACTGCCAACAGACACTCGGGAGAAGTGTATGGTGTTTCCTGAAACATCTAAAAAACAAAGCAACAGAGCCTAGGGCACTTCCACTTATGGTCCTATAGCTTAGGGAAATTAAAATCAAAAAGACACAGCCACCCCAATGTTTGGGACGCCTCTGTTTACAAGAACCTCGTTTACCGTACAAGTTCAATATCACAGAAAGTGAAAAATGGATAAAGAACTTGTGGTACTTACGTACAATGCAGTATCACTCAGCAGTGAAATCTATGTCATCAGGCCCGTAGCAGCACAATGAGTGGATTCAGGTACGATGATTCTAACTGAAATAAGTCACACAGAAAAAGAAACATCATAAGATATCAGTAATACACGGAATGTAAACTTGGCTACACAGGAACTGAATTACAGAACAGAACAGGGTCTCAAATTTAGAAAACCAACTTATGCTTGTTTAAGGGTAAAGGTGAGTTGGGGTGCTGCATAAAACCAGAGATTGAAATGAGCACAGATAAAGTTCCTTAAGCCAAATATGGAATAGACAAGAGCTACTCCTTGCTCAACGAAATGGACTCAACACCGCATATTAAACGCCTAAGAATGTACCTGACTCTTAAGTATCTTAAAACCTATGGATTGCTATGTCTCCGAAAGAGAATCAAGCATGTGTACAGGGACATAAACGCAGCAGTGATAGGATTGGAGAGGTTCGGTGAGCAAATGAAGACCCTTTGAAGTCATATTGCATGGTACCCATTCCACGGGTTTCAACTACCCAGGTTTAAGGTATTCTTCCTTCAGCTAAAACATGCATGTGGAACCTAGAGTATGATCAACCATGTGATCGGGAGACGTGTTCAAATATGTCTCAGTTTTCGTACCCTGGTACTCGGGTGCAACATTCCAGACGCTTTACTAACACTCTCCCGACTTGGAGAGTCAGTCCCTTTAACCTCCTGTTTGGCCCAGTTTGCAATTTCTGCGGAAGATGAACAGGAATAGCGAGAACCAATGAGAGACTAGCTGGAGGTGTCTGGACGGGCAAATTTAACTCTCATTTCCCACCAGGAAGAGGAAATAACCAAAGGCTCAGCGTGCCGTGCCGGAACCAGATTAGGGCCTGAAGCCATCCTGCGGTGTTGCGGCCAGCTCACAAGAAAACGAGTTGAAGAAAGGAGCTCAGGGGCACTGTAATTCACAAACCTGCAGAGTTATAAATGACAACTATCGTCCAAAAATATACTGAAGTAAGGCTGCCAAGAGGACTTGAAAGCGGGGCAGAATTGCAGGAAACCGATTTCAGGAGGTAGACTGGAATTGCATTGAAAGCATAGGAAAAGAGGCAGAACGTCCACAATGATGCACTTGGCCAAAAAGGGCGTATGCGTTTTTTCCTGAATATATTCAGGAAAAAACGCATACGCCCTTTTTGGCCAACCAAGCAAGCTTGCAAAGGAAATCTGCACTACAATGAAGTCTCACTTCACCCCGGTCAAAAGGGCCATCTGAAAAAAGTGTAAAATCCAGAAAGGCAGGACAGGCCATGGAGAACTGGGAGCCTTGTTATGCTGATGGGCGGGATGTAAACTGCCAACAGACACTCGGGAGAAGTGTATGGTGTTTCCTGAAACATCTAAAAAACAAAGCAACAGAGCCTAGGGCACTTCCACTTATGGTCCTATAGCTTAGGGAAATTAAAATCAAAAAGACACAGCCACCCCAATGTTTGGGACGCCTCTGTTTACAAGAACCTCGTTTACCGTACAAGTTCAATATCACAGAAAGTGAAAAATGGATAAAGAACTTGTGGTACTTACGTACAATGCAGTATCACTCAGCAGTGAAATCTATGTCATCAGGCCCGTAGCAGCACAATGAGTGGATTCAGGTACGATGATTCTAACTGAAATAAGTCACACAGAAAAAGAAACATCATAAGATATCAGTAATACACGGAATGTAAACTTGGCTACACAGGAACTGAATTACAGAACAGAACAGGGTCTCAAATTTAGAAAACCAACTTATGCTTGTTTAAGGGTAAAGGTGAGTTGGGGTGCTGCATAAAACCAGAGATTGAAATGAGCACAGATAAAGTTCCTTAAGCCAAATATGGAATAGACAAGAGCTACTCCTTGCTCAACGAAATGGACTCAACACCGCATATTAAACGCCTAAGAATGTACCTGACTCTTAAGTATCTTAAAACCTATGGATTGCTATGTCTCCGAAAGAGAATCAAGCATGTGTACAGGGACATAAACGCAGCAGTGATAGGATTGGAGAGGTTCGGTGAGCAAATGAAGACCCTTTGAAGTCATATTGCATGGTACCCATTCCACGGGTTTCAACTACCCAGGTTTAAGGTATTCTTCCTTCAGCTAAAACATGCATGTGGAACCTAGAGTATGATCAACCATGTGATCGGGAGACGTGTTCAAATATGTCTCAGTTTTCGTACCCTGGTACTCGGGTGCAACATTCCAGACGCTTTACTAACACTCTCCCGACTTGGAGAGTCAGTCCCTTTAACCTCCTGTTTGGCCCAGTTTGCAATTTCTGCGGAAGATGAACAGGAATAGCGAGAACCAATGAGAGACTAGCTGGAGGTGTCTGGACGGGCAAATTTAACTCTCATTTCCCACCAGGAAGAGGAAATAACCAAAGGCTCAGCGTGCCGTGCCGGAACCAGATTAGGGCCTGAAGCCATCCTGCGGTGTTGCGGCCAGCTCACAAGAAAACGAGTTGAAGAAAGGAGCTCAGGGGCACTGTAATTCACAAACCTGCAGAGTTATAAATGACAACTATCGTCCAAAAATATACTGAAGTAAGGCTGCCAAGAGGACTTGAAAGCGGGGCAGAATTGCAGGAAACCGATTTCAGGAGGTAGACTGGAATTGCATTGAAAGCATAGGAAAAGAGGCAGAACGTCCACAATGATGCACTTGGCCAAAAAGGGCGTATGCGTTTTTTCCTGAATATATTCAGGAAAAAACGCATACGCCCTTTTTGGCCAACCAAGCAAGCTTGCAAAGGAAATCTGCACTACAATGAAGTCTCACTTCACCCCGGTCAAAAGGGCCATCTGAAAAAAGTGTAAAATCCAGAAAGGCAGGACAGGCCATGGAGAACTGGGAGCCTTGTTATGCTGATGGGCGGGATGTAAACTGCCAACAGACACTCGGGAGAAGTGTATGGTGTTTCCTGAAACATCTAAAAAACAAAGCAACAGAGCCTAGGGCACTTCCACTTATGGTCCTATAGCTTAGGGAAATTAAAATCAAAAAGACACAGCCACCCCAATGTTTGGGACGCCTCTGTTTACAAGAACCTCGTTTACCGTACAAGTTCAATATCACAGAAAGTGAAAAATGGATAAAGAACTTGTGGTACTTACGTACAATGCAGTATCACTCAGCAGTGAAATCTATGTCATCAGGCCCGTAGCAGCACAATGAGTGGATTCAGGTACGATGATTCTAACTGAAATAAGTCACACAGAAAAAGAAACATCATAAGATATCAGTAATACACGGAATGTAAACTTGGCTACACAGGAACTGAATTACAGAACAGAACCGGGTTTCAAATTTAGAAAACCAACTTATGCTTGTTTAAGGGTAAAGGTGAGTTGGGGTGCTGCATAAAACCAGAGATTGAAATGAGCACAGATAAAGTTCCTTAAGCCAAATATGGAATAGACAAGAGCTACTCCTTGCTCAACGAAATGGACTCAACACCGCATATTAAACGCCTAAGAATGTACCTGACTCTTAAGTATCTTAAAACCTATGGATTGCTATGTCTCCGAAAGAGAATCAAGCATGTGTACAGGGACATAAACGCAGCAGTGATAGGATTGGAGAGGTTCGGTGAGCAAATGAAGACCCTTTGAAGTCATATTGCATGGTACCCATTCCACGGGTTTCAACTAACCAGGTTTAAGGTATTCTTCCTTCAGCTAAAACATGCATGTGGAACCTAGAGTATGATCAACCATGTGATCGGGAGACGTGTTCAAATATGTCTCAGTTTTCGTACCCTGGTACTCGGGTGCAACATTCCAGACGCTTTACTAACACTCTCCCGACTTGGAGAGTCAGTCCCTTTAACCTCCTGTTTGGCCCAGTTTGCAATTTCTGCGGAAGATGAACAGGAATAGCGAGAACCAATGAGAGACTAGCTGGAGGTGTCTGGACGGGCAAATTTAACTCTCATTTCCCACCAGGAAGAGGAAATAACCAAAGGCTCAGCGTGCCGTGCCGGAACCAGATTAGGGCCTGAAGCCATCCTGCGGTGTTGCGGCCAGCTCACAAGAAAACGAGTTGAAGAAAGGAGCTCAGGGGCACTGTAATTCACAAACCTGCAGAGTTATAAATGACAACTATCGTCCAAAAATATACTGAAGTAAGGCTGCCAAGAGGACTTGAAAGCGGGGCAGAATTGCAGGAAACCGATTTCAGGAGGTAGACTGGAATTGCATTGAAAGCATAGGAAAAGAGGCAGAACGTCCACAATGATGCACTTGGCCAAAAAGGGCGTATGCGTTTTTTCCTGAATATATTCAGGAAAAAACGCATACGCCCTTTTTGGCCAACCAAGCAAGCTTGCAAAGGAAATCTGCACTACAATGAAGTCTCACTTCCCCCCGGTCAAAAGGGCCATCTGAAAAAAGTGTAAAATCCAGAAAGGCAGGACAGGCCATGGAGAACTGGGAGCCTTGTTATGCTGATGGGCGGGATGTAAACTGCCAACAGACACTCGGGAGAAGTGTATGGTGTTTCCTGAAACATCTAAAAAACAAAGCAACAGAGCCTAGGGCACTTCCACTTATGGTCCTATAGCTTAGGGAAATTAAAATCAAAAAGACACAGCCACCCCAATGTTTGGGACGCCTCTGTTTACAAGAACCTCGTTTACCGTACAAGTTCAATATCACAGAAAGTGAAAAATGGATAAAGAACTTGTGGTACTTACGTACAATGCAGTATCACTCAGCAGTGAAATCTATGTCATCAGGCCCGTAGCAGCACAATGAGTGGATTCAGGTACGATGATTCTAACTGAAATAAGTCACACAGAAAAAGAAACATCATAAGATATCAGTAATACACGGAATGTAAACTTGGCTACACAGGAACTGAATTACAGAACAGAACAGGGTCTCAAATTTAGAAAACCAACTTATGCTTGTTTAAGGGTAAAGGTGAGTTGGGGTGCTGCATAAAACCAGAGATTGAAATGAGCACAGATAAAGTTCCTTAAGCCAAATATGGAATAGACAAGAGCTACTCCTTGCTCAACGAAATGGACTCAACACCGCATATTAAACGCCTAAGAATGTACCTGACTCTTAAGTATCTTAAAACCTATGGATTGCTATGTCTCCGAAAGAGAATCAAGCATGTGTACAGGGACATAAACGCAGCAGTGATAGGATTGGAGAGGTTCGGTGAGCAAATGAAGACCCTTTGAAGTCATATTGCATGGTACCCATTCCACGGGTTTCAACTAACCAGGTTTAAGGTATTCTTCCTTCAGCTAAAACATGCATGTGGAACCTAGAGTATGATCAACCATGTGATCGGGAGACGTGTTCAAATATGTCTCAGTTTTCGTACCCTGGTACTCGGGTGCAACATTCCAGACGCTTTACTAACACTCTCCCGACTTGGAGAGTCAGTCCCTTTAACCTCCTGTTTGGCCCAGTTTGCAATTTCTGCGGAAGATGAACAGGAATAGCGAGAACCAATGAGAGACTAGCTGGAGGTGTCTGGACGGGCAAATTTAACTCTCATTTCCCACCAGGAAGAGGAAATAACCAAAGGCTCAGCGTGCCGTGCCGGAACCAGATTAGGGCCTGAAGCCATCCTGCGGTGTTGCGGCCAGCTCACAAGAAAACGAGTTGAAGAAAGGAGCTCAGGGGCACTGTAATTCACAAACCTGCAGAGTTATAAATGACAACTATCGTCCAAAAATATACTGAAGTAAGGCTGCCAAGAGGACTTGAAAGCGGGGCAGAATTGCAGGAAACCGATTTCAGGAGGTAGACTGGAATTGCATTGAAAGCATAGGAAAAGAGGCAGAACGTCCACAATGATGCACTTGGCCAAAAAGGGCGTATGCGTTTTTTCCTGAATATATTCAGGAAAAAACGCATACGCCCTTTTTGGCCAACCAAGCAAGCTTGCAAAGGAAATCTGCACTACAATGAAGTCTCACTTCCCCCCGGTCAAAAGGGCCATCTGAAAAAAGTGTAAAATCCAGAAAGGCAGGACAGGCCATGGAGAACTGGGAGCCTTGTTATGCTGATGGGCGGGATGTAAACTGCCAACAGACACTCGGGAGAAGTGTATGGTGTTTCCTGAAACATCTAAAAAACAAAGCAACAGAGCCTAGGGCACTTCCACTTATGGTCCTATAGCTTAGGGAAATTAAAATCAAAAAGATACAGCCACCCCAATGTTTGGGACGCCTCTGTTTACAAGAACCTCGTTTACCATACAAGTTCAATATCACAGAAAGTGAAAAATGGATAAAGAACTTGTGGTACTTACGTACAATGCAGTATCACTCAGCAGTGAAATCTATGTCATCAGGCCCGTAGCAGCACAATGAGTGGATTCAGGTACGATGATTCTAACTGAAATAAGTCACACAGAAAAAGAAACATCATAAGATATCAGTAATACACGGAATGTAAACTTGGCTACACAGGAACTGAATTACAGAACAGAACAGGGTCTCAAATTTAGAAAACCAACTTATGCTTGTTTAAGGGTAAAGGTGAGTTGGGGTGCTGCATAAAACCAGAGATTGAAATGAGCACAGATAAAGTTCCTTAAGCCAAATATGGAATAGACAAGAGCTACTCCTTGCTCAACGAAATGGACTCAACACCGCATATTAAACGCCTAAGAATGTACCTGACTCTTAAGTATCTTAAAACCGATGGATTGCTATGTCTCCGAAAGAGAATCAAGCATGTGTACAGGGACATAAACGTAGCAGTGATAGGATTGGAGAGGTTCGGTGAGCAAATGAAGACCCTTTGAAGTCATATTGCATGGTACCCATTCCACGGGTTTCAACTACCCAGGTTTAAGGTATTCTTCCTTCAGCTAAAACATGCATGTGGAACCTAGAGTATGATCAACCATGTGATCGGGAGACGTGTTCAAATATGTCTCAGTTTTCGTACCCTGGTACTCGGGTGCAACATTCCAGACGCTTTACTAACACTCTCCCGACTTGGAGAGTCAGTCCCTTTAACCTCCTGTTTGGCCCAGTTTGCAATTTCTGCGGAAGATGAACAGGAATAGCGAGAACCAATGAGAGACTAGCTGGAGGTGTCTGGACGGGCAAATTTAACTCTCATTTCCCACCAGGAAGAGGAAATAACCAAAGGCTCAGCGTGCCATGCCGGAACCAGATTAGGGCCTGAAGCCATCCTGCGGTGTTGCGGCCAGCTCACAAGAAAACGAGTTGAAGAAAGGAGCTCAGGGGCACTGTAATTCACAAACCTGCAGAGTTATAAATGACAACTATCGTCCAAAAATATACTGAAGTAAGGCTGCCAAGCGGACTTGAAAGCGGGGCAGAATTGCAGGAAACCGATTTCAGGAGGTAGACTGGAATTGCATTGAAAGCATAGGAAAAGAGGCAGAACGTCCACAATGATGCACTTGGCCAAAAAGGGCGTATGCGTTTTTTCCTGAATATATTCAGGAAAAAATGCATACGCCCTTTTTGGCCAACCAAGCAAGCTTGCAAAGGAAATCTGCACTACAATGAAGTCTCACTTCCCCCCCCCCCCCGGTCAAAAGGGCCATCTGAAAAAAGTGTAAAATCCAGAAAGGCAGGACAGGCCATGGAGAACTGGGAGCCTTGTTATGCTGATGGGCGGGATGTAAACTGCCAACAGACACTCGGGAGAAGTGTATGGTGTTTCCTGAAACATCTAAAAAACAAAGCAACAGAGCCTAGGGCACTTCCACTTATGGTCCTATAGCTTAGGGAAATTAAAATCAAAAAGACACAGCCACCCCAATGTTTGGGACGCCTCTGTTTACAAGAACCTCGTTTACCGTACAAGTTCAATATCACAGAAAGTGAAAAATGGATAAAGAACTTGTGGTACTTACGTACAATGCAGTATCACTCAGCAGTGAAATCTATGTCATCAGGCCCGTAGCAGCACAATGAGTGGATTCAGGTACGATGATTCTAACTGAAATAAGTCACACAGAAAAAGAAACATCATAAGATATCAGTAATACATGGAATGTAAACTTGGCTACACAGGAACTGAATTACAGAACAGAACAGGGTCTCAAATTTAGAAAACCAACTTATGCTTGTTTAAGGGTAAAGGTGAGTTGGGGTGCTGCATAAAACCAGAGATTGAAATGAGCACAGATAAAGTTCCTTAAGCCAAATATGGAATAGACAAGAGCTACTCCTTGCTCAACGAAATGGACTCAACACCCCATATTAAACGCCTAAGAATGTACCTGACTCTTAAGTATCTTAAAACGTATGGATTGCTATGTCTCCGAAAGAGAATCAAGCATGTGTACAGGGACATAAACGCAGCAGTGATAGGATTGGAGAGGTTCGGTGAGCAAATGAAGACCCTTTGAAGTCATATTGCATGGTACCCATTCCACGGGTTTCAACTACCCAGGTTTAAGGTATTCTTCCTTCAGCTAAAACATGCATGTGGAACCTAGAGTATGATCAACCATGTGATCGGGAGACGTGTTCAAATATGTCTCAGTTTTCGTACCCTGGTACTCGGGTGCAACATTCCAGACGCTTTACTAACACTCTCCCGACTTGGAGAGTCTGTCCCTTTAACCTCCTGTTTGGCCCAGTTTGCAATTTCTGCGGAAGATGAACAGGAATAGCGAGAACCAATGAGAGACTAGCTGGAGGTGTCTGGACGGGCAAATTTAACTCTCATTTCCCACCAGGAAGAGGAAATAACCAAAGGCTCAGCGTGCCGTGCCGGAACCAGATTAGGGCCTGAAGCCATCCTGCGGTGTTGCGGCCAGCTCACAAGAAAACGAGTTGAAGAAAGGAGCTCAGGGGCACTGTAATTCACAAACCTGCAGAGTTATAAATGACAGCTATCGTCCAAAAATATACTGAAGTAAGGCTGCCAAGAGGACTTGAAAGCGGGGCAGAATTGCAGGAAACCGATTTCAGGAGGTAGACTGGAATTGCACTGAAAGCATAGGAAAAGAGGCAGAACGTCCACAATGATGCACTTGGCCAAAAAGGGCGTATGCGTTTTTTCCTGAATATATTCAGGAAAAAACGCATACGCCCTTTTTGGCCAACCAAGCAAGCTTGCAAAGGAAATCTGCACTACAATGAAGTCTCACTTCCCCCCGGTCAAAAGGGCCATCTGAAAAAAGTGTAAAATCCAGAAAGGCAGGACAGGCCATGGAGAACTGGGAGCCTTGTTATGCTGATGGGCGGGATGTAAACTGCCAACAGACACTCGGGAGAAGTGTATAGTGTTTCCTGAAACATCTAAAAAACAAAGCAACAGAGCCTAGGGCACTTCCACTTATGGTCCTATAGCTTAGGGAAATTAAAATCAAAAAGACACAGCCACCCCAATGTTTGGGACGCCTCTGTTTACAAGAACCTCGTTTACCGTACAAGTTCAATATCACAGAAAGTGAAAAATGGATAAAGAACTTGTGGTACTTACGTACAATGCAGTATCACTCAGCAGTGAAATCTATGTCATCAGGCCCGTAGCAGCACAATGAGTGGATTCAGGTACGATGATTCTAACTGAAATAAGTCACACAGAAAAAGAAACATCATAAGATATCAGTAATACACGGAATGTAAACTTGGCTACACAGGAACTGAATTACAGAACAGAACAGGGTCTCAAATTTAGAAAACCAACTTATGCTTGTTTAAGGGTAAAGGTGAGTTGGGGTGCTGCATAAAACCAGAGATTGAAATGAGCACAGATAAAGTTCCTTAAGCCAAATATGGAATAGACAAGAGCTACTCCTTGCTCAACGAAATGGACTCAACACCGCATATTAAACGCCTAAGAATGTACCTGACTCTTAAGTATCTTAAAACCTATGGATTGCTATGTCTCCGAAAGAGAATCAAGCATGTGTACAGGGACATAAACGCAGCAGTGATAGAATTGGAGAGGTTCGGTGAGCAAATGAAGACCCTTTGAAGTCATATTGCATGGTACCCATTCCACGGGTTTCAACTACCCAGGTTTAAGGTATTCTTCCTTCAGCTAAAACATGCATGTGGAACCTAGAGTATGATCAACCATGTGATCGGGAGACGTGTTCAAATACGTCTCAGTTTTCGTACCCTGGTACTCGGGTGCAACATTCCAGACGCTTTACTAACACTCTCCCGACTTGGAGAGTCTGTCCCTTTAACCTCCTGTTTGGCCCAGTTTGCAATTTCTGCGGAAGATGAACAGGAATAGCGAGAACCAATGAGAGACTAGCTGGAGGTGTCTGGACGGGCAAATTTAACTCTCATTTCCCACCAGGAAGAGGAAATAACCAAAGGCTCTGCGTGCCGTGCCGGAACCAGATTAGGGCCTGAAGCCATCCTGCGGTGTTGCGGCCAGCTCACAAGAAAGCGAGTTGAAGAAAGGAGCTCAGGGGCACTGTAATTCACAAACCTGCAGAGTTATAAATGACAGCTATCGTCCAAAAATATACTGAAGTAAGGCTGCCAAGAGGACTTGAAAGCGGGGCAGAATTGCAGGAAACCGATTTCAGGAGGTAGACTGGAATTGCATTGAAAGCATAGGAAAAGAGGCAGAACGTCCACAATGATGCACTTGGCCAAAAAGGGCGTATGCGTTTTTTCCTGAATATATTCAGGAAAAAACGCATACGCCCTTTTTGGCCAACCAAGCAAGCTTGCAAAGGAAATCTGCACTACAATGAAGTCTCACTTCCCCCCGGTCAAAAGGGCCATCTGAAAAAAGTGTAAAATCCAGAAAGGCAGGACAGGCCATGGAGAACTGGGAGCCTTGTTATGCTGATGGGCGGGATGTAAACTGCCAACAGACACTCGGGAGAAGTGTATGGTGTTTCCTGAAACATCTAAAAAACAAAGCAACAGAGCCTAGGGCACTTCCACTTATGGTCCTATAGCTTAGGGAAATTAAAATCAAAAAGACACAGCCACCCCAATGTTTGGGACGCCTCTGTTTACAAGAACCTCGTTTACCGTACAAGTTCAATATCACAGAAAGTGAAAAATGGATAAAGAACTTGTGGTACTTACGTACAATGCAGTATCACTCAGCAGTGAAATCTATGTCATCAGGCCCGTAGCAGCACAATGAGTGGATTCAGGTACGATGATTCTAACTGAAATAAGTCACACAGAAAAAGAAACATCATAAGATATCAGTAATACACGGAATGTAAACTTGGCTACACAGGAACTGAATTACAGAACAGAACAGGGTCTCAAATTTAGAAAACCAACTTATGCTTGTTTAAGGGTAAAGGTGAGTTGGGGTGCTGCATAAAACCAGAGATTGAAATGAGCACAGATAAAGTTCCTTAAGCCAAATATGGAATAGACAAGAGCTACTCCTTGCTCAACGAAATGGACTCAACACCGCATATTAAACGCCTAAGAATGTACCTGACTCTTAAGTATCTTAAAACCTATGGATTGCTATGTCTCCGAAAGAGAATCAAGCATGTGTACAGGGACATAAACGCAGCAGTGATAGGATTGGAGAGGTTCGGTGAGCAAATGAAGACCCTTTGAAGTCATATTGCATGGTACCCATTCCACGGGTTTCAACTACCCAGGTTTAAGGTATTCTTCCTTCAGCTAAAACATGCATGTGGAACCTAGAGTATGATCAACCATGTGATCGGGAGACGTGTTCAAATATGTCTCAGTTTTCGTACCCTGGTACTCGGGTGCAACATTCCAGACGCTTTACTAACACTCTCCCGACTTGGAGAGTCAGTCCCTTTAACCTCCTGTTTGGCCCAGTTTGCAATTTCTGTGGAAGATGAACAGGAATAGCGAGAACCAATGAGAGACTAGCTGGAGGTGTCTGGACGGGCAAATTTAACTCTCATTTCCCACCAGGAAGAGGAAATAACCAAAGGCTCAGCGTGCCGTGCCGGAACCAGATTAGGGCCTGAAGCCATCCTGCGGTGTTGCGGCCAGCTCACAAGAAAACGAGTTGAAGAAAGGAGCTCAGGGGCACTGTAATTCACAAACCTGCAGAGTTATAAATGACAACTATCGTCCAAAAATATACTGAAGTAAGGCTGCCAAGAGGACTTGAAAGCGGGGCAGAATTGCAGGAAACCGATTTCAGGAGGTAGACTGGAATTGCATTGAAAGCATAGGAAAAGAGGCAGAACGTCCACAATGATGCACTTGGCCAAAAAGGGCGTATGCGTTTTTTCCTGAATATATTCAGGAAAGAACGCATACGCCCTTTTTGGCCAACCAAGCAAGCTTGCAAAGGAAATCTGCACTACAATGAAGTCTCACTTCCCCCCGGTCAAAAGGGCCATCTGAAAAAAGTGTAAAATCCAGAAAGGCAGGACAGGCCATGGAGAACTGGGAGCCTTGTTATGCTGATGGGCGGGATGTAAATTGCCAACAGACACTCGGGAGAAGTGTATGGTGTTTCCTGAAACATCTAAAAAACAAAGCAACAGAGCCTAGGGCACTTCCACTTATGGTCCTATAGCTTAGGGAAATTAAAATCAAAAAGACACAGCCACCCCAATGTTTGGGACGCCTCTGTTTACAAGAACCTCGTTTACCGTACAAGTTCAATATCACAGAAAGTGAAAAATGGATAAAGAACTTGTGGTACTTACGTACAATGCAGTATCACTCAGCAGTGAAATCTATGTCATCAGGCCCGTAGCAGCACAATGAGTGGATTCAGGTACGATGATTCTAACTGAAATAAGTCACACAGAAAAAGAAACATCATAAGATATCAGTAATACACGGAATGTAAACTTGGCTACACAGGAACTGAATTACAGAACAGAACAGGGTCTCAAATTTAGAAAACCAACTTATGCTTGTTTAAGGGTAAAGGTGAGTTGGGGTGCTGCATAAAACCAGAGATTGAAATGAGCACAGATAAAGTTCCTTAAGCCAAATATGGAATAGACAAGAGCTACTCCTTGCTCAACGAAATGGACTCAACACCGCATATTAAACGCCTAAGAATGTACCTGACTCTTAAGTATCTTAAAACCTATGGATTGCTATGTCTCCGAAAGAGAATCAAGCATGTGTACAGGGACATAAACGCAGCAGTGATAGGATTGGAGAGGTTCGGTGAGCAAATGAAGACCCTTTGAAGTCATATTGCATGGTACCCATTCCACGGGTTTCAACTACCCAGGTTTAAGGTATTCTTCCTTCAGCTAAAACATGCATGTGGAACCTAGAGTATGATCAACCATGTGATCGGGAGACGTGTTCAAATATGTCTCAGTTTTCGTACCCTGGTACTCGGGTGCAACATTCCAGACGCTTTACTAACACTCTCCCGACTTGGAGAGTCTGTCCCTTTAACCTCCTGTTTGGCCCAGTTTGCAATTTCTGCGGAAGATGAACAGGAATAGCGAGAACCAATGAGAGACTAGCTGGAGGTGTCTGGACGGGCAAATTTAACTCTCATTTCCCACCAGGAAGAGGAAATAACCAAAGGCTCAGCGTGCCGTGCCGGAACCAGATTAGGGCCTGAAGCCATCCTGCGGTGTTGCGGCCAGCTCACAAGAAAGCGAGTTGAAGAAAGGAGCTCAGGGGCACTGTAATTCACAAACCTGCAGAGTTATAAATGACAGCTATCGTCCAAAAATATACTGAAGTAAGGCTGCCAAGAGGACTTGAAAGCGGGGCAGAATTGCAGGAAACCGATTTCAGGAGGTAGACTGGAATTGCATTGAAAGCATAGGAAAAGAGGCAGAACGTCCACAATGATGCACTTGGCCAAAAAGGGCGTATGCGTTTTTTCCTGAATATATTCAGGAAAAAACGCATACGCCCTTTTTGGCCAACCAAGCAAGCTTGCAAAGGAAATCTGCACTACAATGAAGTCTCACTTCCCCCCCCCCCCCCGGTCAAAAGGGCCATCTGAAAAAAGTGTAAAATCCAGAAAGGCAGGACAGGCCATGGAGAACTGGGAGCCTTGTTATGCTGATGGGCGGGATGTAAACTGCCAACAGACACTCGGGAGAAGTGTATGGTGTTTCCTGAAACATCTAAAAAACAAAGCAACAGAGCCTAGGGCACTTCCACTTATGGTCCTATAGCTTAGGGAAATTAAAATCAAAAAGATACAGCCACCCCAATGTTTGGGACGCCTCTGTTTACAAGAACCTCGTTTACCGTACAAGTTCAATATCACAGAAAGTGAAAAATGGATAAAGAACTTGTGGTACTTACGTACAATGCAGTATCACTCAGCAGTGAAATCTATGTCATCAGGCCCGTAGCAGCACAATGAGTGGATTCAGGTACGATGATTCTAACTGAAATAAGTCACACAGAAAAAGAAACATCATAAGATATCAGTAATACACGGAATGTAAACTTGGCTACACAGGAACTGAATTACAGAACAGAACAGGGTCTCAAATTTAGAAAACCAACTTATGCTTGTTTAAGGGTAAAGGTGAGTTGGGGTGCTGCATAAAACCAGAGATTGAAATGAGCACAGATAAAGTTCCTTAAGCCAAATATGGAATAGACAAGAGCTACTCCTTGCTCAACGAAATGGACTCAACACCGCATATTAAACGCCTAAGAATGTATCTGACTCTTAAGTATCTTAAAACCTATGGATTGCTATGTCTCTGAAAGAGAATCAAGCATGTGTACAGGGACATAAACGCAGCAGTGATAGGATTGGAGAGGTTCGGTGAGCAAATGAAGACCCTTTGAAGTCATATTGCATGGTACCCATTCCACGGGTTTCAACTACCCAGGTTTAAGGTATTCTTCCTTCAGCTAAAACATGCATGTGGAACCTAGAGTATGATCAACCATGTGATCGGGAGACGTGTTCAAATATGTCTCAGTTTTCGTACCCTGGTACTCGGGTGCAACATTCCAGACGCTTTACTAACACTCTCCCGACTTGGAGAGTCTGTCCCTTTAACCTCCTGTTTGGCCCAGTTTGCAATTTCTGCGGAAGATGAACAGGAATAGCGAGAACCAATGAGAGACTAGCTGGAGGTGTCTGGACGGGCAAATTTAACTCTCATTTCCCACCAGGAAGAGGAAATAACCAAAGGCTCAGCGTGCCGTGTCGGAACCAGATTAGGGCCTGAAGCCATCCTGCGGTGTTGCGGCCAGCTCACAAGAAAACGAGTTGAAGAAAGGAGCTCAGGGGCACTGTAATTCACAAACCTGCAGAGTTATAAATGACAACTATCGTCCAAAAATATACTGAAGTAAGGCTGCCAAGAGGACTTGAAAGCGGGGCAGAATTGCAGGAAACCGATTTCAGGAGGTAGACTGGAATTGCATTGAAAGCATAGGAAAAAAGGCAGAACGTCCACAATGATGCACTTGGCCAAAAAGGGCGTATGCGTTTTTTCCTGAATATATTCAGGAAAAAACGCATACGCCCTTTTTGGCCAACCAAGCAAGCTTGCAAAGGAAATCTGCACTACAATGAAGTCTCACTTCCCCCCGGTCAAAAGGGCCATCTGAAAAAAGTGTAAAATCCAGAAAGGCAGGACAGGCCATGGAGAACTGGGAGCCTTGTTATGCTGATGGGCGGGATGTAAATTGCCAACAGACACTCGGGAGAAGTGTATGGTGTTTCCTGAAACATCTAAAAAACAAAGCAACAGAGCCTAGGGCACTTCCACTTATGGTCCTATAGCTTAGGGAAATTAAAATCAAAAAGACACAGCCACCCCAATGTTTGGGACGCCTCTGTTTACAAGAACCTCGTTTACCGTACAAGTTCAATATCACAGAAAGTGAAAAATGGATAAAGAACTTGTGGTACTTACGTACAATGCAGTATCACTCAGCAGTGAAATCTATGTCATCAGGCCCGTAGCAGCACAATGAGTGGATTCAGGTACGATGATTCTAACTGAAATAAGTCACACAGAAAAAGAAACATCATAAGATATCAGTAATACACGGAATGTAAACTTGGCTACACAGGAACTGAATTACAGAACAGAACAGGGTCTCAAATTTAGAAAACCAACTTATGCTTGTTTAAGGGTAAAGGTGAGTTGGGGTGCTGCATAAAACCAGAGATTGAAATGAGCACAGATAAAGTTCCTTAAGCCAAATATGGAATAGACAAGAGCTACTCCTTGCTCAACGAAATGGACTCAACACCGCATATTAAACGCCTAAGAATGTATCTGACTCTTAAGTATCTTAAAACCTATGGATTGCTATGTCTCTGAAAGAGAATCAAGCATGTGTACAGGGACATAAACGCAGCAGTGATAGGATTGGAGAGGTTCGGTGAGCAAATGAAGACCCTTTGAAGTCATATTGCATGGTACCCATTCCACGGGTTTCAACTACCCAGGTTTAAGGTATTCTTCCTTCAGCTAAAACATGCATGTGGAACCTAGAGTATGATCAACCATGTGATCGGGAGACGTGTTCAAATATGTCTCAGTTTTCGTACCCTGGTACTCGGGTGCAACATTCCAGACGCTTTACTAACACTCTCCCGACTTGGAGAGTCAGTCCCTTTAACCTCCTGTTTGGCCCAGTTTGCAATTTCTGCGGAAGATGAACAGGAATAGCGAGAACCAATGAGAGACTAGCTGGAGGTGTCTGGACGGGCAAATTTAACTCTCATTTCCCACCAGGAAGAGGAAATAACCAAAGGCTCAGCGTGCCGTGCCGGAACCAGATTAGGGCCTGAAGCCATCCTGCGGTGTTGCGGCCAGCTCACAAGAAAACGAGTTGAAGAAAGGAGCTCAGGGGCACTGTAATTCACAAACCTGCAGAGTTATAAATGACAACTATCGTCCAAAAATATACTGAAGTAAGGCTGCCAAGAGGACTTGAAAGCGGGGCAGAATTGCAGGAAACCGATTTCAGGAGGTAGACTGGAATTGCATTGAAAGCATAGGAAAAGAGGCAGAACGTCCACAATGATGCACTTGGCCAAAAAGGGCGTATGCGTTTTTTCCTGAATATATTCAGGAAAAAACGCATACGCCCTTTTTGGCCAACCAAGCAAGCTTGCAAAGGAAATCTGCACTACAATGAAGTCTCACTTCCCCCCGGTCAAAAGGGCCATCTGAAAAAAGTGTAAAATCCAGAAAGGCAGGACAGGCCATGGAGAACTGGGAGCCTTGTTATGCTGATGGGCGGGATGTAAATTGCCAACAGACACTCGGGAGAAGTGTATGGTGTTTCCTGAAACATCTAAAAAACAAAGCAACAGAGCCTAGGGCACTTCCACTTATGGTCCTATAGCTTAGGGAAATTAAAATCAAAAAGACACAGCCACCCCAATGTTTGGGACGCCTCTGTTTACAAGAACCTCGTTTACCGTACAAGTTCAATATCACAGAAAGTGAAAAATGGATAAAGAACTTGTGGTACTTACGTACAATGCAGTATCACTCAGCAGTGAAATCTATGTCATCAGGCCCGTAGCAGCACAATGAGTGGATTCAGGTACGATGATTCTAACTGAAATAAGTCACACAGAAAAAGAAACATCATAAGATATCAGTAATACACGGAATGTAAACTTGGCTACACAGGAACTGAATTACAGAACAGAACAGGGTCTCAAATTTAGAAAACCAACTTATGCTTGTTTAAGGGTAAAGGTGAGTTGGGGTGCTGCATAAAACCAGAGATTGAAATGAGCACAGATAAAGTTCCTTAAGCCAAATATGGAATAGACAAGAGCTACTCCTTGCTCAACGAAATGGACTCAACACCGCATATTAAACGCCTAAGAATGTACCTGACTCTTAAGTATCTTAAAACCTATGGATTGCTATGTCTCCGAAAGAGAATCAAGCATGTGTACAGGGACATAAATGCAGCAGTGATAGGATTGGAGAGGTTCGGTGAGCAAATGAAGACCCTTTGAAGTCATATTGCATGGTACCCATTCCACGGGTTTCAACTACCCAGGTTTAAGGTATTCTTCCTTCAGCTAAAACATGCATGTGGAACCTAGAGTATGATCAACCATGTGATCGGGAGACGTGTTCAAATATGTCTCAGTTTTCGTACCCTGGTACTCGGGTGCAACATTCCAGACGCTTTACTAACACGCTCCCGACTTGGAGAGTCAGTCCCTTTAACCTCCTGTTTGGCCCAGTTTGCAATTTCTGCGGAAGATGAACAGGAATAGCGAGAACCAATGAGAGACTAGCTGGAGGTGTCTGGACGGGCAAATTTAACTCTCATTTCCCACCAGGAAGAGGAAATAACCAAAGGCTCAGCGTGCCGTGCCGGAACCAGATTAGGGCCTGAAGCCATCCTGCGGTGTTGCGGCCAGCTCACAAGAAAACGAGTTGAAGAAAGGAGCTCAGGGGCACTGTAATTCACAAACCTGCAGAGTTATAAATGACAACTATCGTCCAAAAATATACTGAAGTAAGGCTGCCAAGAGGACTTGAAAGTGGGGCAGAATTGCAGGAAACCGATTTCAGGAGGTAGACTGGAATTGCATTGAAAGCATAGGAAAAGAGGCAGAACGTCCACAATGATGCACTTGGCCAAAAAGGGCGTATGCGTTTTTTCCTGAATATATTCAGGAAAAAACGCATACGCCCTTTTTGGCCAACCAAGCAAGCTTGCAAAGGAAATCTGCACTACAATGAAGTCTCACTTCCCCCCGGTCAAAAGGGCCATCTGAAAAAAGTGTAAAATCCAGAAAGGCAGGACAGGCCATGGAGAACTGGGAGCCTTGTTATGCTGATGGGCGGGATGTAAATTGCCAACAGACACTCGGGAGAAGTGTATGGTGTTTCCTGAAACATCTAAAAAACAAAGCAACAGAGCCTAGGGCACTTCCACTTATGGTCCTATAGCTTAGGGAAATTAAAATCAAAAAGACACAGCCACCCCAATGTTTGGGACGCCTCTGTTTACAAGAACCTCGTTTACCGTACAAGTTCAATATCACAGAAAGTGAAAAATGGATAAAGAACTTGTGGTACTTACGTACAATGCAGTATCACTCAGCAGTGAAATCTATGCCATCAGGCCCGTAGCAGCACAATGAGTGGATTCAGGTACGATGATTCTAACTGAAATAAGTCACACAGAAAAAGAAACATCATAAGATATCAGTAATACACGGAATGTAAACTTGGCTACACAGGAACTGAATTACAGAACAGAACAGGGTCTCAAATTTAGAAAACCAACTTATGCTTGTTTAAGGGTAAAGGTGAGTTGGGGTGCTGCATAAAACCAGAGATTGAAATGAGCACAGATAAAGTTCCTTAAGCCAAATATGGAATAGACAAGAGCTACTCCTTGCTCAACGAAATGGACTCAACACCCCATATTAAACGCCTAAGAATGTACCTGACTCTTAAGTATCTTAAAACCTATGGATTGCTATGTCTCCGAAAGAGAATCAAACATGTGTACAGGGACATAAACGCAGCAGTGATAGGATTGGAGAGGTTCGGTGAGCAAATGAAGACCCTTTGAAGTCATATTGCATGGTACCCATTCCACGGGTTTCAACTACCCAGGTTTAAGGTATTCTTCCTTCAGCTAAAACATGCATGTGGAACCTAGAGTATGATCAACCATGTGATCGGGAGACGTGCTCAAATATGTCTCAGTTTTCGTACCCTGGTACTCGGGTGCAACATTCCAGACGCTTTACTAACACTCTCCCGACTTGGAGAGTCAGTCCCTTTAACCTCCTGTTTGGCCCAGTTTGCAATTTCTGCGGAAGATGAACAGGAATAGCGAGAACCAATGAGAGACTAGCTGGAGGTGTCTGGACGGGCAAATTTAACTCTCATTTCCCACCAGGAAGAGGAAATAACCAAAGGCTCAGCGTGCCGTGCCGGAACCAGATTAGGGCCTGAAGCCATCCTGCGGTGTTGCGGCCAGCTCACAAGAAAACGAGTTGAAGAAAGGAGCTCAGGGGCACTGTAATTCACAAACCTGCAGAGTTATAAATGACAACTATCGTCCAAAAATATACTGAAGTAAGGCTGCCAAGAGGACTTGAAAGCGGGGCAGAATTGCAGGAAACCGATTTCAGGAGGTAGACTGGAATTGCATTGAAAGCATAGGAAAAGAGGCAGAACGTCCACAATGATGCACTTGGCCAAAAAGGGCGTATGCGTTTTTTCCTGAATATATTCAGGAAAAAACGCATACGCACTTTTTGGCCAACCAAGCAAGCTTGCAAAGGAAATCTGCACTACAATGAAGTCTCACTTCCCCCCGGTCAAAAGGGCCATCTGAAAAAAGTGTAAAATCCAGAAAGGCAGGACAGGCCATGGAGAACTGGGAGCCTTGTTATGCTGATGGGCGGGATGTAAACTGCCAACAGACACTCGGGAGAAGTGTATGGTGTTTCCTGAAACATCTAAAAAACAAAGCAACAGAGCCTAGGGCACTTCCACTTATGGTCCTATAGCTTAGGGAAATTAAAATCAAAAAGACACAGCCACCCCAATATTTGGGACGCCTCTGTTTACAAGAACCTCGTTTACCGTACAAGTTCAATATCACAGAAAGTGAAAAATGGATAAAGAACTTGTGGTACTTACGTACAATGCAGTATCACTCAGCAGTGAAATCTATGTCATCAGGCCCGTAGCAGCACAATGAGTGGATTCAGGTACGATGATTCTAACTGAAATAAGTCACACAGAAAAAGAAACATCATAAGATATCAGTAATACACGGAATGTAAACTTGGCTACACAGGAACTGAATTACAGAACAGAACAGGGTCTCAAATTTAGAAAACCAACTTACGCTTGTTTAAGGGTAAAGGTGAGTTGGGGTGCTGCATAAAACCAGATATTGAAATGAGCACAGATAAAGTTCCTTAAGCCAAATATGGAATAGACAAGAGCTACTCCTTGCTCAACGAAATGGACTCAACACCGCATATTAAACGCCTAAGAATGTACCTGACTCTTAAGTATCTTAAAACCTATGGATTGCTATGTCTCCGAAAGAGAATCAAGCATGTGTACAGGGACATAAACGCAGCAGTGATAGGATTGGAGAGGTTCGGTGAGCAAATGAAGACCCTTTGAAGTCGTATTGCATGGTACCCATTCCACGGGTTTCAACTACCCAGGTTTAAGGTATTCTTCCTTCAGCTAAAACATGCATGTGGAACCTAGAGTATGATCAACCATGTGATCGGGAGACGTGTTCAAATATGTCTCAGTTTTCGTACCCTGGTACTCGGGTGCAACATTCCAGACGCTTTACTAACACTCTCCCGACTTGGAGAGTCAGTCCCTTTAACCTCCTGTTTGGCCCAGTTTGCAATTTCTGCGGAAGATGAACAGGAATAGCGAGAACCAATGAGAGACTAGCTGGAGGTGTCTGGACGGGCAAATTTAACTCTCATTTCCCACCAGGAAGAGGAAATAACCAAAGGCTCAGCGTGCCGTGCCGGAACCAGATTAGGGCCTGAAGCCATCCTGCGGTGTTGCGGCCAGCTCACAAGAAAACGAGTTGAAGAAAGGAGCTCAGGGGCACTGTAATTCACAAACCTGCAGAGTTATAAATGACAGCTATCGTCCAAAAATATACTGAAGTAAGGCTGCCAAGAGGACTTGAAAGCGGGGCAGAATTGCAGGAAACCGATTTCAGGAGGTAGACTGGAATTGCATTGAAAGCATAGGAAAAGAGGCAGAACGTCCACAATGATGCACTTGGCCAAAAAGGGCGTATGCGTTTTTTCCTGAATATATTCAGGAAAAAACGCATACGCCCTTTTTGGCCAACCAAGCAAGCTTGCAAAGGAAATCTGCACTACAATGAAGTCTCACTTCCCCCCGGTCAAAAGGGCCATCTGAAAAAAGTGTAAAATCCAGAAAGGCAGGACAGGCCATGGAGAACTGGGAGCCTTGTTATGCTGATGGGCGGGATGTAAACTGCCAACAGACACTCGGGAGAAGTGTATGGTGTTTCCTGAAACATCTAAAAAACAAAGCAACAGAGCCTAGGGCACTTCCACTTATGGTCCTATAGCTTAGGGAAATTAAAATCAAAAAGACACAGCCACCCCAATGTTTGGGACGCCTCTGTTTACAAGAACCTCGTTTACCGTACAAGTTCAATATCACAGAAAGTGAAAAATGGATAAAGAACTTCTGGTACTTACGTACAATGCAGTATCACTCAGCAGTGAAATCTATGTCATCAGGCCCGTAGCGGCACAATGAGTGGATTCAGGTACGATGATTCTAACTGAAATAAGTCACACAGAAAAAGAAACATCATAAGATATCAGTAATACACGGAATGTAAACTTGGCTACACAGGAACTGAATTACAGAACAGAACAGGGTCTCAAATTTAGAAAACCAACTTATGCTTGTTTAAGGGTAAAGGTGAGTTGGGGTGCTGCATAAAACCAGAGATTGAAATGAGCACAGATAAAGTTCCTTAAGCCAAATATGGAATAGACAAGAGCTACTCCTTGCTCAACGAAATGGACTCAACACCGCATATTAAACGCCTAAGAATGTACCTGACTCTTAAGTATCTTAAAACCTATGGATTGCTATGTCTCCGAAAGAGAATCAAGCATGTGTACAGGGACATAAACGCAGCAGTGATAGGATTGGAGAGGTTCGGTGAGCAAATGAAGACCCTTTGAAGTCATATTGCATGGTACCCATTCCACGGGTTTCAACTACCCAGGTTTAAGGTATTCTTCCTTCAGCTAAAACATGCATGTGGAACCTAGAGTATGATCAACCATGTGATCGGGAGACGTGTTCAAATATGTCTCAGTTTTCGTACCCTGGTACTCGGGTGCAACATTCCAGACGCTTTACTAACACTCTCCCGACTTGGAGAGTCAGTCCCTTTAACCTCCTGTTTGGCCCAGTTTGCAATTTCTGCGGAAGATGAACAGGAATAGCGAGAACCAATGAGAGACTAGCTGGAGGTGTCTGGACGGGCAAATTTAACTCTCATTTCCCACCAGGAAGAGGAAATAACCAAAGGCTCAGCATGCCGTGCCGGAACCAGATTAGGGCCTGAAGCCATCCTGCGGTGTTGCGGCCAGCTCACAAGAAAACGAGTTGAAGAAAGGAGCTCAGGGGCACTGTAATTCACAAACCTGCAGAGTTATAAATGACAACTATCGTCCAAAAATATACTGAAGTAAGGCTGCCAAGAGGACTTGAAAGCGGGGCAGAATTGCAGGAAACCGATTTCAGGAGGTAGACTGGAATTGCATTGAAAGCATAGGAAAAGAGGCAGAACGTCCACAATGATGCACTTGGCCAAAAAGGGCGTATGCGTTTTTTCCTGAATATATTCAGGAAAAAACGCATACGCCCTTTTTGGCCAACCAAGCAAGCTTGCAAAGGAAATCTGCACTACAATGAAGTCTCACTTCCCCCCGGTCAAAAGGGCCATCTGAAAAAAGTGTAAAATCCAGAAAGGCAGGACAGGCCATGGAGAACTGGGAGCCTTGTTATGCTGATGGGCGGGATGTAAACTGCCAACAGACACTCGGGAGAAGTGTATGGTGTTTCCTGAAACATCTAAAAAACAAAGCAACAGAGCCTAGGGCACTTCCACTTATGGTCCTATAGCTTAGGGAAATTAAAATCAAAAAGACACAGCCACCCCAATGTTTGGGACGCCTCTGTTTACAAGAACCTCGTTTACCGTACAAGTTCAATATCACAGAAAGTGAAAAATGGATAAAGAACTTCTGGTACTTACGTACAATGCAGTATCACTCAGCAGTGAAATCTATGTCATCAGGCCCGTAGCGGCACAATGAGTGGATTCAGGTACGATGATTCTAACTGAAATAAGTCACACAGAAAAAGAAACATCATAAGATATCAGTAATACACGGAATGTAAACTTGGCTACACAGGAACTGAATTACAGAACAGAACAGGGTCTCAAATTTAGAAAACCAACTTATGCTTGTTTAAGGGTAAAGGTGAGTTGGGGTGCTGCATAAAACCAGAGATTGAAATGAGCACAGATAAAGTTCCTTAAGCCAAATATGGAATAGACAAGAGCTACTCCTTGCTCAACGAAATGGACTCAACACCGCATATTAAACGCCTAAGAATGTACCTGACTCTTAAGTATCTTAAAACCTATGGATTGCTATGTCTCCGAAAGAGAATCAAGCATGTGTACAGGGACATAAACGCAGCAGTGATAGGATTGGAGAGGTTCGGTGAGCAAATGAAGACCCTTTGAAGTCATATTGCATGGTACCCATTCCACGGGTTTCAACTACCCAGGTTTAAGGTATTCTTCCTTCAGCTAAAACATGCATGTGGAACCTAGAGTATGATCAACCATGTGATTGGGAGACGTGTTCAAATATGTCTCAGTTTTCGTACCCTGGTACTCGGGTGCAACATTCCAGACGCTTTACTAACACTCTCCCGACTTGGAGAGTCAGTCCCTTTAACCTCCTGTTTGGCCCAGTTTGCAATTTCTGCGGAAGATGAACAGGAATAGCGAGAACCAATGAGAGACTAGCTGGAGGTGTCTGGACGGGCAAATTTAACTCTCATTTCCCACCAGGAAGAGGAAATAACCAAAGGCTCAGCGTGCCGTGCCGGAACCAGATTAGGGCCTGAAGCCATCCTGCGGTGTTGCGGCCAGCTCACAAGAAAACGAGTTGAAGAAAGGAGCTCAGGGGCACTGTAATTCACAAACCTGCAGAGTTATAAATGACAACTATCGTCCAAAAATATACTGAAGTAAGGCTGCCAAGAGGACTTGAAAGCGGGGCAGAATTGCAGGAAACCGATTTCAGGAGGTAGACTGGATTTGCATTGAAAGCATAGGAAAAGAGGCAGAACGTCCACAATGATGCACTTGGCCAAAAAGGGCGTATGCGTTTTTTCCTGAATATATTCAGGAAAAAACGCATACGCCCTTTTTGGCCAACCAAGCAAGCTTGCAAAGGAAATCTGCACTACAATGAAGTCTCACTTCCCCCCGGTCAAAAGGGCCATCTGAAAAAAGTGTAAAATCCAGAAAGGCAGGACAGGCCATGGAGAACTGGGAGCCTTGTTATGCTGATGGGCGGGACGTAAATTGCCAACAGACACTCGGGAGAAGTGTATGGTGTTTCCTGAAACATCTAAAAAACAAAGCAACAGAGCCTAGGGCACTTCCACTTATGGTCCTATAGCTTAGGGAAATTAAAATCAAAAAGACACAGCCACCCCAATGTTTGGGACGCCTCTGTTTACAAGAACCTCGTTTACCGTACAAGTTCAATATCACAGAAAGTGAAAAATGGATAAAGAACTTGTGGTACTTACGTACAATGCAGTATCACTCAGCAGTGAAATCTATGTCATCAGGCCCGTAGCAGCACAATGAGTGGATTCAGGTACGATGATTCTAACTGAAATAAGTCACACAGAAAAAGAAACATCATAAGATATCAGTAATACACGGAATGTAAACTTGGCTACACAGGAACTGAATTACAGAACAGAACAGGGTCTCAAATTTAGAAAACCAACTTATGCTTGTTTAAGGGTAAAGGTGAGTTGGGGTGCTGCATAAAACCAGAGATTGAAATGAGCACAGATAAAGTTCCTTAAGCCAAATATGGAATAGACAAGAGCTACTCCTTGCTCAACGAAATGGACTCAACACCGCATATTAAACGCCTAAGAATGTACCTGACTCTTAAGTATCTTAAAACCTATGGATTGCTATGTCTCCGAAAGAGAATCAAGCATGTGTACAGGGACATAAACGCAGCAGTGATAGGATTGGAGAGGTTCGGTGAGCAAATGAAGACCCTTTGAAGTCATATTGCATGGTACCCATTCCACGGGTTTCAACTACCCAGGTTTAAGGTATTCTTCCTTCAGCTAAAACATGCATGTGGAACCTAGAGTATGATCAACCATGTGATCGGGAGACGTGTTCAAATATGTCTCAGTTTTCGTACCCTGGTACTCGGGTGCAACATTCCAGACGCTTTACTAACACTCTCCCGACTTGGAGAGTCAGTCCCTTTAACCTCCTGTTTGGCCCAGTTTGCAATTTCTGCGGAAGATGAACAGGAATAGCGAGAACCAATGAGAGACTAGCTGGAGGTGTCTGGACGGGCAAATTTAACTCTCATTTCCCACCAGGAAGAGGAAATAACCAAAGGCTCAGCGTGCCGTGCCGGAACCAGATTAGGGCCTGAAGCCATCCTGCGGTGTTGCGGCCAGCTCACAAGAAAACGAGTTGAAGAAAGGAGCTCAGGGGTACTGTAATTCACAAACCTGCAGAGTTATAAATGACAACTATCGTCCAAAAATATACTGAAGTAAGGCTGCCAAGAGGACTTGAAAGCGGGGCAGAATTGCAGGAAACCGATTTCAGGAGGTAGACTGGAATTGCATTGAAAGCATAGGAAAAGAGGCAGAACGTCCACAATGATGCACTTGGCCAAAAAGGGCGTATGCGTTTTATCCTGAATATATTCAGGAAAGAACGCATACGCCCTTTTTGGCCAACCAAGCAAGCTTGCAAAGGAAATCTGCACTACAATGAAGTCTCACTTCCCCCCGGTCAAAAGGGCCATCTGAAAAAAGTGTAAAATCCAGAAAGGCAGGACAGACCATGGAGAACTGGGAGCCTTGTTATGCTGATGGGCGGGATGTAAATTGCCAACAGACACTCGGGAGAAGTGTATGGTGTTTCCTGAAACATCTAAAAAACAAAGCAACAGAGCCTAGGGCACTTCCACTTATGGTCCTATAGCTTAGGGAAATTAAAATCAAAAAGACACAGCCACCCCAATGTTTGGGACGCCTCTGTTTACAAGAACCTCGTTTACCGTACAAGTTCAATATCACAGAAAGTGAAAAATGGATAAAGAACTTGTGGTACTTACGTACAATGCAGTATCACTCAGCAGTGAAATCTATGTCATCAGGCCCGTAGCAGCACAATGAGTGGATTCAGGTACGATGATTCTAACTGAAATAAGTCACACAGAAAAAGAAACATCATAAGATATCAGTAATACACGGAATGTAAACTTGGCTACACAGGAACTGAATTACAGAACAGAACAGGGTCTCAAATTTAGAAAACCAACTTATGCTTGTTTAAGGGTAAAGGTGAGTTGGGGTGCTGCATAAAACCAGAGATTGAAATGAGCACAGATAAAGTTCCTTAAGCCAAATATGGAATAGACAAGAGCTACTCCTTGCTCAACGAAATGGACTCAACACCGCATATTAAACGCCTAAGAATGTACCTGACTCTTAAGTATCTTAAAACCGATGGATTGCTATGTCTCCGAAAGAGAATCAAGCATGTGTACAGGGACATAAACGCAGCAGTGATAGGATTGGAGAGGTTCGGTGAGCAAATGAAGACCCTTTGAAGTCATATTGCATGGTACCCATTCCACGGGTTTCAACTACCCAGGTTTAAGGTATTCTTCCTTCAGCTAAAACATGCATGTGGAACCTAGAGTATGATCAACCATGTGATTGGGAGACGTGTTCAAATATGTCTCAGTTTTCGTACCCTGGTACTCGGGTGCAACATTCCAGACGCTTTACTAACACTCTCCCGACTTGGAGAGTCAGTCCCTTTAACCTCCTGTTTGGCCCAGTTTGCAATTTCTGCGGAAGATGAACAGGAATAGCGAGAACCAATGAGAGACTAGCTGGAGGTGTCTGGACGGGCAAATTTAACTCTCATTTCCCACCAGGAAGAGGAAATAACCAAAGGCTCAGCGTGCCGTGCCGGAACCAGATTAGGGCCTGAAGCCATCCTGCGGTGTTGCGGCCAGCTCACAAGAAAACGAGTTGAAGAAAGGAGCTCAGGGGCACTGTAATTCACAAACCTGCAGAGTTATAAATGACAACTATCGTCCAAAAATATACTGAAGTAAGGCTGCCAAGAGGACTTGAAAGCGGGGCAGAATTGCAGGAAACCGATTTCAGGAGGTAGACTGGAATTGCATTGAAAGCATAGGAAAAGAGGCAGAACGTCCACAATGATGCACTTGGCCAAAAAGGGCGTATGCGTTTTTTCCTGAATATATTCAGGAAAAAACGCATACGCCCTTTTTGGCCAACCAAGCAAGCTTGCAAAGGAAATCTGCACTACAATGAAGTCTCACTTCCCCCCGGTCAAAAGGGCCATCTGAAAAAAGTGTAAAATCCAGAAAGGCAGGACAGGCCATGGAGAACTGGGAGCCTTGTTATGCTGATGGGCGGGATGTAAACTGCCAACAGACACTCGGGAGAAGTGTATGGTGTTTCCTGAAACATCTAAAAAACAAAGCAACAGAGCCTAGGGCACTTCCACTTATGGTCCTATAGCTTAGGGAAATTAAAATCAAAAAGACACAGCCACCCCAATGTTTGGGACGCCTCTGTTTACAAGAACCTCGTTTACCGTACAAGTTCAATATCACAGAAAGTGAAAAATGGATAAAGAACTTCTGGTACTTACGTACAATGCAGTATCACTCAGCAGTGAAATCTATGTCATCAGGCCCGTAGCGGCACAATGAGTGGATTCAGGTACGATGATTCTAACTGAAATAAGTCACACAGAAAAAGAAACATCATAAGATATCAGTAATACACGGAATGTAAACTTGGCTACACAGGAACTGAATTACAGAACAGAACAGGGTCTCAAATTTAGAAAACCAACTTATGCTTGTTTAAGGGTAAAGGTGAGTTGGGGTGCTGCATAAAACCAGAGATTGAAATGAGCACAGATAAAGTTCCTTAAGCCAAATATGGAATAGACAAGAGCTACTCCTTGCTCAACGAAATGGACTCAACACCGCATATTAAACGCCTAAGAATGTACCTGACTCTTAAGTATCTTAAAACCTATGGATTGCTATGTCTCCGAAAGAGAATCAAGCATGTGTACAGGGACATAAACGCAGCAGTGATAGGATTGGAGAGGTTCGGTGAGCAAATGAAGACCCTTTGAAGTCATATTGCATGGTACCCATTCCACGGGTTTCAACTACCCAGGTTTAAGGTATTCTTCCTTCAGCTAAAACATGCATGTGGAACCTAGAGTATGATCAACCATGTGATCGGGAGACGTGTTCAAATATGTCTCAGTTTTCGTACCCTGGTACTCGGGTGCAACATTCCAGACGCTTTACTAACACTCTCCCGACTTGGAGAGTCAGTCCCTTTAACCTCCTGTTTGGCCCAGTTTGCAATTTCTGCGGAAGATGAACAGGAATAGCGAGAACCAATGAGAGACTAGCTGGAGGTGTCTGGACGGGCAAATTTAACTCTCATTTCCCACCAGGAAGAGGAAATAACCAAAGGCTCAGCGTGCCGTGCCGGAACCAGATTAGGGCCTGAAGCCATCCTGCGGTGTTGCGGCCAGCTCACAAGAAAACGAGTTGAAGAAAGGAGCTCAGGGGTACTGTAATTCACAAACCTGCAGAGTTATAAATGACAACTATCGTCCAAAAATATACTGAAGTAAGGCTGCCAAGAGGACTTGAAAGCGGGGCAGAATTGCAGGAAACCGATTTCAGGAGGTAGACTGGAATTGCATTGAAAGCATAGGAAAAGAGGCAGAACGTCCACAATGATGCACTTGGCCAAAAAGGGCGTATGCGTTTTTTCCTGAATATATTCAGGAAAAAACGCATATGCCCTTTTTGGCCAACCAAGCAAGCTTGCAAAGGAAATCTGCACTACAATGAAGTCTCACTTCCCCCCGGTCAAAAGGGCCATCTGAAAAAAGTGTAAAATCCAGAAAGGCAGGACAGGCCATGGAGAACTGGGAGCCTTGTTATGCTGATGGGCGGGATGTAAACTGCCAACAGACACTCGGGAGAAGTGTATGGTGTTTCCTGAAACATCTAAAAAACAAAGCAACAGAGCCTAGGGCACTTCCACTTATGGTCCTATAGCTTAGGGAAATTAAAATCAAAAAGACACAGCCACCCCAATGTTTGGGACGCCTCTGTTTACAAGAACCTCGTTTACCGTACAAGTTCAATATCACAGAAAGTGAAAAATGGATAAAGAACTTGTGGTACTTACGTACAATGCAGTATCACTCAGCAGTGAAATCTATGCCATCAGGCCCGTAGCAGCACAATGAGTGGATTCAGGTACGATGATTCTAACTGAAATAAGTCACACAGAAAAAGAAACATCATAAGATATCAGTAATACACGGAATGTAAACTTGGCTACACAGGAACTGAATTACAGAACAGAACAGGGTCTCAAATTTAGAAAACCAACTTATGCTTGTTTAAGGGTAAAGGTGAGTTGGGGTGCTGCATAAAACCAGAGATTGAAATGAGCACAGATAAAGTTCCTTAAGCCAAATATGGAATAGACAAGAGCTACTCCTTGCTCAACGAAATGGACTCAACACCGCATATTAAACGCTTAAGAATGTACCTGACTCTTAAGTATCTTAAAACCGATGGATTGCTATGTCTCCGAAAGAGAATCAAGCATGTGTACAGGGACATAAACGCAGCAGTGATAGGATTGGAGAGGTTCGGTGAGCAAATGAAGACCCTTTGAAGTCATATTGCATGGTACCCATTCCACGGGTTTCAACTACCCAGGTTTAAGGTATTCTTCCTTCAGCTAAAACATGCATGTGGAACCTAGAGTATGATCAACCATGTGATCGGGAGACGTGTTCAAATATGTCTCAGTTTTCGTACCCTGGTACTCGGGTGCAACATTCCAGACGCTTTACTAACACTCTCCCGACTTGGAGAGTCAGTCCCTTTAACCTCCTGTTTGGCCCAGTTTGCAATTTCTGCGGAAGATGAACAGGAATAGCGAGAACCAATGAGAGACTAGCTGGAGGTGTCTGGACGGGCAAATTTAACTCTCATTTCCCACCAGGAAGAGGAAATAACCAAAGGCTCAGCGTGCCGTGCCGGAACCAGATTAGGGCCTGAAGCCATCCTGCGGTGTTGCGGCCAGCTCACAAGAAAACGAGTTGAAGAAAGGAGCTCAGGGGCACTGTAATTCACAAACCTGCAGAGTTATAAATGACAACTATCGTCCAAAAATATACTGAAGTAAGGCTGCCAAGAGGACTTGAAAGCGGGGCAGAATTGCAGGAAACCGATTTCAGGAGGTAGACTGGAATTGCATTGAAAGCATAGGAAAAGAGGCAGAACGTCCACAATGATGCACTTGGCCAAAAAGGGCGTATGCGTTTTTTCCTGAATATATTCAGGAAAAAACGCATACGCCCTTTTTGGCCAACCAAGCAAGCTTGCAAAGGAAATCTGCACTACAATGAAGTCTCACTTCCCCCCGGTCAAAAGGGCCATCTGAAAAAAGTGTAAAATCCAGAAAGGCAGGACAGGCCATGGAGAACTGGGAGGCTTGTTATGCTGATGGGCGGGACGTAAATTGCCAACAGACACTAGGGAGAAGTGTATGGTGTTTCCTGAAACATCTAAAAAACAAAGCAACAGAGCCTAGGGCACTTCCACTTATGGTCCTATAGCTTAGGGAAATTAAAATCAAAAAGACACAGCCACCCCAATGTTTGGGACGCCTCTGTTTACAAGAACCTCGTTTACCGTACAAGTTCAATATCACAGAAAGTGAAAAATGGATAAAGAACTTGTGGTACTTACGTACAATGCAGTATCACTCAGCAGTGAAATCTATGTCATCAGGCCCGTAGCAGCACAATGAGTGGATTCAGGTACGATGATTCTAACTGAAATAAGTCACACAGAAAAAGAAACATCATAAGATATCAGTAATACACGGAATGTAAACTTGGCTACACAGGAACTGAATTACAGAACAGAACAGGGTCTCAAATTTAGAAAACCAACTTATGCTTGTTTAAGGGTAAAGGTGAGTTGGGGTGCTGCATAAAACCAGAGATTGAAATGAGCACAGATAAAGTTCCTTAAGCCAAATATGGAATAGACAAGAGCTACTCCTTGCTCAACGAAATGGACTCAACACCCCATATTAAACGCCTAAGAATGTACCTGACTCTTAAGTATCTTAAAACCTATGGATTGCTATGTCTCCGAAAGAGAATCAAGCATGTGTACAGGGACATAAACGCAGCAGTGATAGGATTGGAGAGGTTCGGTGAGCAAATGAAGACCCTTTGAAGTCATATTGCATGGTACCCATTCCACGGGTTTCAACTACCCAGGTTTAAGGTATTCTTCCTTCAGCTAAAACATGCATGTGGAACCTAGAGAATGATCAACCATGTGATCGGGAGACGTGTTCAAATATGTCTCAGTTTTCGTACCCTGGTACTCGGGTGCAACATTCCAGACGCTTTACTAACACTCTCCCGACTTGGAGAGTCAGTCCCTTTAACCTCCTGTTTGGCCCAGTTTGCAATTTCTGCGGAAGATGAACAGGAATAGCGAGAACCAATGAGAGACTAGCTGGAGGTGTCTGGACGGGCAAATTTAACTCTCATTTCCCACCAGGAAGAGGAAATAACCAAAGGCTCAGCGTGCCGTGCCGGAACCAGATTAGGGCCTGAAGCCATCCTGCGGTGTTGCGGCCAGCTCACAAGAAAACGAGTTGAAGAAAGGAGCTCAGGGGCACTGTAATTCACAAACCTGCAGAGTTATAAATGACAACTATCGTCCAAAAATATACTGAAGTAAGGCTGCCAAGAGGACTTGAAAGCGGGGCAGAATTGCAGGAAACCGATTTCAGGAGGTAGACTGGAATTGCATTGAAAGCATAGGAAAAGAGGCAGAACGTCCACAATGATGCACTTGGCCAAAAAGGGCGTATGCGTTTTTTCCTGAATATATTCAGGAAAAAACGCATACGCCCTTTTTGGCCAACCAAGCAAGCTTGCAAAGGAAATCTGCACTACAATGAAGTCTCACTTCCCCCCGGTCAAAAGGGCCATCTGAAAAAAGTGTAAAATCCAGAAAGGCAGGACAGGCCATGGAGAACTGGGAGCCTTGTTATGCTGATGGGCGGGATGTAAACTGCCAACAGACACTCGGGAGAAGTGTATGGTGTTTCCTGAAACATCTAAAAAACAAAGCAACAGAGCCTAGGGCACTTCCACTTATGGTCCTATAGCTTAGGGAAATTAAAATCAAAAAGACACAGCCACCCCAATGTTTGGGACGCCTCTGTTTACAAGAACCTCGTTTACCGTACAAGTTCAATATCACAGAAAGTGAAAAATGGATAAAGAACTTGTGGTACTTACGTACAATGCAGTATCACTCAGCAGTGAAATCTATGCCATCAGGCCCGTAGCAGCACAATGAGTGGATTCAGGTACGATGATTCTAACTGAAATAAGTCACACAGAAAAAGAAACATCATAAGATATCAGTAATACACGGAATGTAAACTTGGCTACACAGGAACTGAATTACAGAACAGAACAGGGTCTCAAATTTAGAAAACCAACTTATGCTTGTTTAAGGGTAAAGGTGAGTTGGGGTGCTGCATAAAACCAGAGATTGAAATGAGCACAGATAAAGTTCCTTAAGCCAAATATGGAATAGACAAGAGCTACTCCTTGCTCAACGAAATGGACTCAACACCCCATATTAAACGCCTAAGAATGTACCTGACTCTTAAGTATCTTAAAACCTATGGATTGCTATGTCTCCGAAAGAGAATCAAACATGTGTACAGGGACATAAACGCAGCAGTGATAGGATTGGAGAGGTTCGGTGAGCAAATGAAGACCCTTTGAAGTCATATTGCATGGTACCCATTCCACGGGTTTCAACTACCCAGGTTTAAGGTATTCTTCCTTCAGCTAAAACATGCATGTGGAACCTAGAGTATGATCAACCATGTGATCGGGAGACGTGTTCAAATATGTCTCAGTTTTCGTACCCTGGTACTCGGGTGCAACATTCCAGACGCTTTACTAACACTCTCCCGACTTGGAGAGTCAGTCCCTTTAACCTCCTGTTTGGCCCAGTTTACAATTTCTGCGGAAGATGAACAGGAATAGCGAGAACCAATGAGAGACTAGCTGGAGGTGTCTGGACGGGCAAATTTAACTCTCATTTCCCACCAGGAAGAGGAAATAACCAAAGGCTCAGCGTGCCGTGCCGGAACCAGATTAGGGCCTGAAGCCATCCTGCGGTGTTGCGGCCAGCTCACAAGAAAACGAGTTGAAGAAAGGAGCTCAGGGGCACTGTAATTCACAAACCTGCAGAGTTATAAATGACAACTATCGTCCAAAAATATACTGAAGTAAGGCTGCCAAGAGGACTTGAAAGCGGGGCAGAATTGCAGGAAACCGATTTCAGGAGGTAGACTGGAATTGCATTGAAAGCATAGGAAAAGAGGCAGAACGTCCACAATGATGCACTTGGCCAAAAAGGGCGTATGCGTTTTTTCCTGAATATATTCAGGAAAAAACGCATACGCCCTTTTTGGCCAACCAAGCAAGCTTGCAAAGGAAATCTGCACTACAATGAAGTCTCACTTCCCCCCGGTCAAAAGGGCCATCTGAAAAAAGTGTAAAATCCAGAAAGGCAGGACAGGCCATGGAGAACTGGGAGCCTTGTTATGCTGATGGGCGGGACGTAAACTGCCAACAGACACTCGGGAGAAGTGTATGGTGTTTCCTGAAACATCTAAAAAACAAAGCAACAGAGCCTAGGGCACTTCCACTTATGGTCCTATAGCTTAGGGAAATTAAAATCAAAAAGACACAGCCACCCCAATGTTTGGGACGCCTCTGTTTACAAGAACCTCGTTTACCGTACAAGTTCAATATCACAGAAAGTGAAAAATGGATAAAGAACTTCTGGTACTTACGTACAATGCAGTATCACTCAGCAGTGAAATCTATGCCATCAGGCCCGTAGCGGCACAATGAGTGGATTCAGGTACGATGATTCTAACTGAAATAAGTCACACAGAAAAAGAAACATCATAAGATATCAGTAATACACGGAATGTAAACTTGGCTACACAGGAACTGAATTACAGAACAGAACAGGGTCTCAAATTTAGAAAACCAACTTATGCTTGTTTAAGGGTAAAGGTGAGTTGGGGTGCTGCATAAAACCAGAGATTGAAATGAGCACAGATAAAGTTCCTTAAGCCAAATATGGAATAGACAAGAGCTACTCCTTGCTCAACGAAATGGACTCAACACCCCATATTAAACGCCTAAGAATGTACCTGACTCTTAAGTATCTTAAAACGTATGGATTGCTATGTCTCCGAAAGAGAATCAAACATGTGTACAGGGACATAAACGCAGCAGTGATAGGATTGGAGAGGTTCGGTGAGCAAATGAAGACCCTTTGAAGTCATATTGCATGGTACCCATTCCACGGGTTTCAACTACCCAGGTTTAAGGTATTCTTCCTTCAGCTAAAACATGCATGTGGAACCTAGAGTATGATCAACCATGTGATCGGGAGACGTGTTCAAATATGTCTCAGTTTTCGTACCCTGGTACTCGGGTGCAACATTCCAGACGCTTTACTAACACTCTCCCGACTTGGAGAGTCAGTCCCTTTAACCTCCTGTTTGGCCCAGTTTACAATTTCTGCGGAAGATGAACAGGAATAGCGAGAACCAATGAGAGACTAGCTGGAGGTGTCTGGACGGGCAAATTTAACTCTCATTTCCCACCAGGAAGAGGAAATAACCAAAGGCTCAGCGTGCCGTGCCGGAACCAGATTAGGGCCTGAAGCCATCCTGCGGTGTTGCGGCCAGCTCACAAGAAAACGAGTTGAAGAAAGGAGCTCAGGGGCACTGTAATTCACAAACCTGCAGAGTTATAAATGACAACTATCGTCCAAAAATATACTGAAGTAAGGCTGCCAAGAGGACTTGAAAGCGGGGCAGAATTGCAGGAAACCGATTTCAGGAGGTAGACTGGAATTGCATTGAAAGCATAGGAAAAGAGGCAGAACGTCCACAATGATGCACTTGGCCAAAAAGGGCGTATGCGTTTTTTCCTGAATATATTCAGGAAAAAACGCATACGCCCTTTTTGGCCAACCAAGCAAGCTTGCAAAGGAAATCTGCACTACAATGAAGTCTCACTTCCCCCCGGTCAAAAGGGCCATCTGAAAAAAGTGTAAAATCCAGAAAGGCAGGACAGGCCATGGAGAACTGGGAGCCTTGTTATGCTGATGGGCGGGATGTAAACTGCCAACAGACACTCGGGAGAAGTGTATGGTGTTTCCTGAAACATCTAAAAAACAAAGCAACAGAGCCTAGGGCACTTCCACTTATGGTCCTATAGCTTAGGGAAATTAAAATCAAAAAGACACAGCCACCCCAATGTTTGGGACGCCTCTGTTTACAAGAACCTCGTTTACCGTACAAGTTCAATATCACAGAAAGTGAAAAATGGATAAAGAACTTCTGGTACTTACGTACAATGCAGTATCACTCAGCAGTGAAATCTATGTCATCAGGCCCGTAGCGGCACAATGAGTGGATTCAGGTACGATGATTCAAACTGAAATAAGTCACACAGAAAAAGAAACATCATAAGATATCAGTAATACACGGAATGTAAACTTGGCTACACAGGAACTGAATTACAGAACAGAACAGGGTCTCAAATTTAGAAAACCAACTTATGCTTGTTTAAGGGTAAAGGTGAGTTGGGGTGCTGCATAAAACCAGAGATTGAAATGAGCACAGATAAAGTTCCTTAAGCCAAATATGGAATAGACAAGAGCTATTCCTTGCTCAACGAAATGGACTCAACACCGCATATTAAACGCCTAAGAATGTACCTGACTCTTAAGTATCTTAAAACCTATGGATTGCTATGTCTCCGAAAGAGAATCAAGCATGTGTACCGGGACATAAACGCAGCAGTGATAGGATTGGAGAGGTTCGGTGAGCAAATGAAGACCCTTTGAAGTCATATTGCATGGTACCCATTCCACGGGTTTCAACTACCCAGGTTTAAGGTATTCTTCCTTCAGCTAAAACATGCATGTGGAACCTAGAGTATGATCAACCATGTGATCGGGAGACGTGTTCAAATATGTCTCAGTTTTCGTACCCTGGTACTCGGGTGCAACATTCCAGACGCTTTACTAACACTCTCCCGACTTGGAGAGTCAGTCCCTTTAACCTCCTGTTTGGCCCAGTTTGCAATTTCTGCGGAAGATGAACAGGAATAGCGAGAACCAATGAGAGACTAGCTGGAGGTGTCTGGACGGGCAAATTTAACTCTCATTTCCCACCAGGAAGAGGAAATAACCAAAGGCTCAGCGTGCCGTGCCGGAACCAGATTAGGGCCTGAAGCCATCCTGCGGTGTTGCGGCCAGCTCACAAGAAAACGAGTTGAAGAAAGGAGCTCAGGGGCACTGTAATTCACAAACCTGCAGAGTTATAAATGACAACTATCGTCCAAAAATATACTGAAGTAAGGCTGCCAAGAGGACTTGAAAGCGGGGCAGAATTGCAGGAAACCGATTTCAGGAGGTAGACTGGAATTGCATTGAAATCATAGGAAAAGAGGCAGAACGTCCACAATGATGCACTTGGCCAAAAAGGGCGTATGCGTTTTTTCCTGAATATATTCAGGAAAAAACGCATACGCCCTTTTTGGCCAACCAAGCAAGCTTGCAAAGGAAATCTGCACTACAATGAAGTCTCACTTCCCCCCGGTCAAAAGGGCCATCTGAAAAAAGTGTAAAATCCAGAAAGGCAGGACAGGCCATGGAGAACTGGGAGCCTTGTTATGCTGATGGGCGGGACGTAAATTGCCAACAGACACTCAGGAGAAGTGTATGGTGTTTCCTGAAACATCTAAAAAACAAAGCAACAGAGCCTAGGGCACTTCCACTTATGGTCCTATAGCTTAGGGAAATTAAAATCAAAAAGACACAGCCACCCCAATGTTTGGGACGCCTCTGTTTACAAGAACCTCGTTTACCGTACAAGTTCAATATCACAGAAAGTGAAAAATGGATAAAGAACTTGTGGTACTTACGTACAATGCAGTATCACTCAGCAGTGAAATCTATGTCATCAGGCCCGTAGCGGCACAATGAGTGGATTCAGGTACGATGATTCTAACTGAAATAAGTCACACAGAAAAAGAAACATCATAAGATATCAGTAATACACGGAATGTAAACTTGGCTACACAGGAACTGAATTACAGAACAGAACAGGGTCTCAAATTTAGAAAACCAACTTATGCTTGTTTAAGGGTAAAGGTGAGTTGGGGTGCTGCATAAAACCAGAGATTGAAATGAGCACAGATAAAGTTCCTTAAGCCAAATATGGAATAGACAAGAGCTACTCCTTGCTCAACGAAATGGACTCAACACCGCATATTAAACGCCTAAGAATGTACCTGACTCTTAAGTATCTTAAAACCTATGGATTGCTATGTCTCCGAAAGAGAATCAAGCATGTGTACAGGGACATAAACGCAGCAGTGATAGGATTGGAGAGGTTCGGTGAGCAAATGAAGACCCTTTGAAGTCGTATTGCATGGTACCCATTCCACGGGTTTCAACTACCCAGGTTTAAGGTATTCTTCCTTCAGCTAAAACATGCATGTGGAACCTAGAGTATGATCAACCATGTGATCGGGAGACGTGTTCAAATATGTCTCAGTTTTCGTACCCTGGTACTCGGGTGCAACATTCCAGACGCTTTACTAACACTCTCCCGACTTGGAGAGTCAGTCCCTTTAACCTCCTGTTTGGCCCAGTTTGCAATTTCTGCGGAAGATGAACAGGAATAGCGAGAACCAATGAGAGACTAGCTGGAGGTGTCTGGACGGGCAAATTTAACTCTCATTTCCCACCAGGAAGAGGAAATAACCAAAGGCTCAGCGTGCCGTGCCGGAACCAGATTAGGGCCTGAAGCCATCCTGCGGTGTTGCGGCCAGCTCACAAGAAAACGAGTTGAAGAAAGGAGCTCAGGGGCACTGTAATTCACAAACCTGCAGAGTTATAAATGACAGCTATCGTCCAAAAATATACTGAAGTAAGGCTGCCAAGAGGACTTGAAAGCGGGGCAGAATTGCAGGAAACCGATTTCAGGAGGTAGACTGGAATTGCATTGAAAGCATAGGAAAAGAGGCAGAACGTCCACAATGATGCACTTGGCCAAAAAGGGCGTATGCGTTTTTTCCTGAATATATTCAGGAAAAAACGCATACGCCCTTTTTGGCCAACCAAGCAAGCTTGCAAAGGAAATCTGCACTACAATGAAGTCTCACTTCCCCCCGGTCAAAAGGGCCATCTGAAAAAAGTGTAAAATCCAGAAAGGCAGGACAGGCCATGGAGAACTGGGAGCCTTGTTATGCTGATGGGCGGGACGTAAATTGCCAACAGACACTCAGGAGAAGTGTATGGTGTTTCCTGAAACATCTAAAAAACAAAGCAACAGAGCCTAGGGCACTTCCACTTATGGTCCTATAGCTTAGGGAAATTAAAATCAAAAAGACACAGCCACCCCAATGTTTGGGACGCCTCTGTTTACAAGAACCTCGTTTACCGTACAAGTTCAATATCACAGAAAGTGAAAAATGGATAAAGAACTTGTGGTACTTACGTACAATGCAGTATCACTCAGCAGTGAAATCTATGTCATCAGGCCCGTAGCGGCACAATGAGTGGATTCAGGTACGATGATTCTAACTGAAATAAGTCACACAGAAAAAGAAACATCATAAGATATCAGTAATACACGGAATGTAAACTTGGCTACACAGGAACTGAATTACAGAACAGAACAGGGTCTCAAATTTAGAAAACCAACTTATGCTTGTTTAAGGGTAAAGGTGAGTTGGGGTGCTGCATAAAACCAGAGATTGAAATGAGCACAGATAAAGTTCCTTAAGCCAAATATGGAATAGACAAGAGCTACTCCTTGCTCAACGAAATGGACTCAACACCGCATATTAAACGCCTAAGAATGTACCTGACTCTTAAGTATCTTAAAACCTATGGATTGCTATGTCTCCGAAAGAGAATCAAGCATGTGTACAGGGACATAAACGCAGCAGTGATAGGATTGGAGAGGTTCGGTGAGCAAATGAAGACCCTTTGAAGTCGTATTGCATGGTACCCATTCCACGGGTTTCAACTACCCAGGTTTAAGGTATTCTTCCTTCAGCTAAAACATGCATGTGGAACCTAGAGTATGATCAACCATGTGATCGGGAGACGTGTTCAAATATGTCTCAGTTTTCGTACCCTGGTACTCGGGTGCAACATTCCAGACGCTTTACTAACACTCTCCCGACTTGGAGAGTCAGTCCCTTTAACCTCCTGTTTGGCCCAGTTTGCAATTTCTGCGGAAGATGAACAGGAATAGCGAGAACCAATGAGAGACTAGCTGGAGGTGTCTGGACGGGCAAATTTAACTCTCATTTCCCACCAGGAAGAGGAAATAACCAAAGGCTCAGCGTGCCGTGCCGGAACCAGATTAGGGCCTGAAGCCATCCTGCGGTGTTGCGGCCAGCTCACAAGAAAACGAGTTGAAGAAAGGAGCTCAGGGGCACTGTAATTCACAAACCTGCAGAGTTATAAATGACAGCTATCGTCCAAAAATATACTGAAGTAAGGCTGCCAAGAGGACTTGAAAGCGGGGCAGAATTGCAGGAAACCGATTTCAGGAGGTAGACTGGAATTGCATTGAAAGCATAGGAAAAGAGGCAGAACGTCCACAATGATGCACTTGGCCAAAAAGGGCGTATGCGTTTTTTCCTGAATATATTCAGGAAAAAACGCATACGCCCTTTTTGGCCAACCAAGCAAGCTTGCAAAGGAAATCTGCACTACAATGAAGTCTCACTTCCCCCCGGTCAAAAGGGCCATCTGAAAAAAGTGTAAAATCCAGAAAGGCAGGACAGGCCATGGAGAACTGGGAGCCTTGTTATGCTGATGGGCGGGATGTAAATTGCCAACAGACACTCGGGAGAAGTGTATGGTGTTTCCTGAAACATCTAAAAAACAAAGCAACAGAGCCTAGGGCACTTCCACTTATGGTCCTATAGCTTAGGGAAATTAAAATCAAAAAGACACAGCCACCCCAATGTTTGGGACGCCTCTGTTTACAAGAACCTCGTTTACCGTACAAGTTCAATATCACAGAAAGTGAAAAATGGATAAAGAACTTGTGGTACTTACGTACAATGCAGTATCACTCAGCAGTGAAATCTATGCCATCAGGCCCGTAGCAGCACAATGAGTGGATTCAGGTACGATGATTCTAACTGAAATAAGTCACACAGAAAAAGAAACATCATAAGATATCAGTAATACACGGAATGTAAACTTGGCTACACAGGAACTGAATTACATAACAGAACAGGGTCTCAAATTTAGAAAACCAACTTATGCTTGTTTAAGGGTAAAGGTGAGTTGGGGTGCTGCATAAAACCAGAGATTGAAATGAGCACAGATAAAGTTCCTTAAGCCAAATATGGAATAGACAAGAGCTACTCCTTGCTCAACGAAATGGACTCAACACCCCATATTAAACGCCTAAGAATGTACCTGACTCTTAAGTATCTTAAAACCTATGGATTGCTATGTCTCCGAAAGAGAATCAAGCATGTGTACAGGGACATAAACGCAGCAGTGATAGGATTGGAGAGGTTCGGTGAGCAAATGAAGACCCTTTGAAGTCATATTGCATGGTACCCATTCCACGGGTTTCAACTACACAGGTTTAAGGTATTCTTCCTTCAGCTAAAACATGCATGTGGAACCTAGAGTATGATCAACCATGTGATCGGGAGACGTGTTCAAATATGTCTCAGTTTTCGTACCCTGGTACTCGGGTGCAACATTCCAGACGCTTTACTAACACTCTCCCGACTTGGAGAGTCAGTCCCTTTAACATCCTGTTTGGCCCAGTTTGCAATTTCTGCGGAAGATGAACAGGAATAGCGAGAACCAATGAGAGACTAGCTGGAGGTGTCTGGACGGGCAAATTTAACTCTCATTTCCCACCAGGAAGAGGAAATAACCAAAGGCTCAGCGTGCCGTGCCGGAACCAGATTAGGGCCTGAAGCCATCCTGCGGTGTTGCGGCCAGCTCACAAGAAAACGAGTTGAAGAAAGGAGCTCAGGGGCACTGTAATTCACAAACCTGCAGAGTTATAAATGACAACTATCGTCCAAAAATATACTGAAGTAAGACTGCCAAGAGGACTTGAAAGCGGGGCAGAATTGCAGGAAACCGATTTCAGGAGGTAGACTGGAATTGCATTGAAAGCATAGGAAAAGAGGCAGAACGTCCACAATGATGCACTTGGCCAAAAAGGGCGTATGCGTTTTTTCCTGAATATATTCAGGAAAAAACGCATACGCCCTTTTTGGCCAACCAAGCAAGCTTGCAAAGGAAATCTGCACTACAATGAAGTCTCACTTCCCCCCGGTCAAAAGGGCCATCTGAAAAAAGTGTAAAATCCAGAAAGGCAGGACAGGCCATGGAGAACTGGGAGCCTTGTTATGCTGATGGGCGGGATGTAAACTGCCAACAGACACTCGGGAGAAGTGTATGGTGTTTCCTGAAACATCTAAAAAACAAAGCAACAGAGCCTAGGGCACTTCCACTTATGGTCCTATAGCTTAGGGAAATTAAAATCAAAAAGACACAGCCACCCCAATATTTGGGACGCCTCTGTTTACAAGAACCTCGTTTACCGTACAAGTTCAATATCACAGAAAGTGAAAAATGGATAAAGAACTTGTGGTACTTACGTACAATGCAGTATCACTCAGCAGTGAAATCTATGCCATCAGGCCCGTAGCAGCACAATGAGTGGATTCAGGTACGATGATTCTAACTGAAATAAGTCACACAGAAAAAGAAACATCATAAGATATCAGTAATACACGGAATGTAAACTTGGCTACACAGGAACTGAATTACAGAACAGAACAGGGTCTCAAATTTAGAAAACCAACTTATGCTTGTTTAAGGGTAAAGGTGAGTTGGGGTGCTGCATAAAACCAGAGATTGAAATGAGCACAGATAAAGTTCCTTAAGCCAAATATGGAATAGACAAGAGCTACTCCTTGCTCAACGAAATGGACTCAACACCCCATATTAAACGCCTAAGAATGTACCTGACTCTTAAGTATCTTAAAACCTATGGATTGCTATGTCTCCGAAAGAGAATCAAACATGTGTACAGGGACATAAACGCAGCAGTGATAGGATTGGAGAGGTTCGGTGAGCAAATGAAGACCCTTTGAAGTCATATTGCATGGTACCCATTCCACGGGTTTCAACTACCCAGGTTTAAGGTATTCTTCCTTCAGCTAAAACATGCATGTGGAACCTAGAGTATGATCAACCATGTGATCGGGAGACGTGTTCAAATATGTCTCAGTTTTCGTACCCTGGTACTCGGGTGCAACATTCCAGACGCTTTACTAACACTCTCCCGACTTGGAGAGTCAGTCCCTTTAACCTCCTGTTTGGCCCAGTTTGCAATTTCTGCGGAAGATGAACAGGAATAGCGAGAACCAATGAGAGACTAGCTGGAGGTGTCTGGACGGGCAAATTTAACTCTCATTTCCCACCAGGAAGAGGAAATAACCAAAGGCTCAGCGTGCCGTGCCGGAACCAGATTAGGGCCTGAAGCCATCCTGCGGTGTTGCGGCCAGCTCACAAGAAAACGAGTTGAAGAAAGGAGCTCAGGGGCACTGTAATTCACAAACCTGCAGAGTTATAAATGACAACTATCGTCCAAAAATATACTGAAGTAAGGCTGCCAAGAGGACTTGAAAGCGGGGCAGAATTGCAGGAAACCGATTTCAGGAGGTAGACTGGAATTGCATTGAAAGCATAGGAAAAGAGGCAGAACGTCCACAATGATGCACTTGGCCAAAAAGGGCGTATGCGTTTTTTCCTGAATATATTCAGGAAAAAACGCATACGCCCTTTTTGGCCAACCAAGCAAGCTTGCAAAGGAAATCTGCACTACAATGAAGTCTCACTTCCCCCCGGTCAAAAGGGCCATCTGAAAAAAGTGTAAAATCCAGAAAGGCAGGACAGGCCATGGAGAACTGGGAGCCTTGTTATGCTGATGGGCGGGATGTAAATTGCCAACAGACACTCGGGAGAAGTGTATGGTGTTTCCTGAAACATCTAAAAAACAAAGCAACAGAGCCTAGGGCACTTCCACTTATGGTCCTATAGCTTAGGGAAATTAAAATCAAAAAGACACAGCCACCCCAATGTTTGGGACGCCTCTGTTTACAAGAACCTCGTTTACCGTACAAGTTCAATATCACAGAAAGTGAAAAATGGATAAAGAACTTGTGGTACTTACGTACAATGCAGTATCACTCAGCAGTGAAATCTATGCCATCAGGCCCGTAGCAGCACAATGAGTGGATTCAGGTACGATGATTCTAACTGAAATAAGTCACACAGAAAAAGAAACATCATAAGATATCAGTAATACACGGAATGTAAACTTGGCTACACAGGAACTGAATTACAGAACAGAACAGGGTCTCAAATTTAGAAAACCAACTTATGCTTGTTTAAGGGTAAAGGTGAGTTGGGGTGCTGCATAAAACCAGAGATTGAAATGAGCACAGATAAAGTTCCTTAAGCCAAATACGGAATAGACAAGAGCTACTCCTTGCTCAACGAAATGGACTCAACACCCCATATTAAACGCCTAAGAATGTACCTGACTCTTAAGTATCTTAAAACCTATGGATTGCTATGTCTCCGAAAGAGAATCAAACATGTGTACAGGGACATAAACGCAGCAGTGATAGGATTGGAGAGGTTCGGTGAGCAAATGAAGACCCTTTGAAGTCATATTGCATGGTACCCATTCCACGGGTTTCAACTACCCAGATTTAAGGTATTCTTCCTTCAGCTAAAACATGCATGTGGAACCTAGAGTATGATCAACCATGTGATCGGGAGACGTGTTCAAATATGTCTCAGTTTTCGTACCCTGGTACTCGGGTGCAACATTCCAGACGCTTTACTAACACTCTCCCGACTTGGAGAGTCAGTCCCTTTAACCTCCTGTTTGGCCCAGTTTGCAATTTCTGCGGAAGATGAACAGGAATAGCGAGAACCAATGAGAGACTAGCTGGAGGTGTCTGGACGGGCAAATTTAACTCTCATTTCCCACCAGGAAGAGGAAATAACCAAAGGCTCAGCGTGCCGTGCCGGAACCAGATTAGGGCCTGAAGCCATCCTGCGGTGTTGCGGCCAGCTCACAAGAAAACGAGTTGAAGAAAGGAGCTCAGGGGCACTGTAATTCACAAACCTGCAGAGTTATAAATGACAACTATCGTCCAAAAATATACTGAAGTAAGGCTGCCAAGAGGACTTGAAAGCGGGGCAGAATTGCAGGAAACCGATTTCAGGAGGTAGACTGGAATTGCATTGAAAGCATAGGAAAAGAGGCAGAACGTCCACAATGATGCACTTGGCCAAAAAGGGCGTATGCGTTTTTTCCTGAATATATTCAGGAAAAAACGCATACGCCCTTTTTGGCCAACCAAGCAAGCTTGCAAAGGAAATCTGCACTACAATGAAGTCTCACTTCCCCCCGGTCAAAAGGGCCATCTGAAAAAAGTGTAAAATCCAGAAAGGCAGGACAGGCCATGGAGAACTGGGAGCCTTGTTATGCTGATGGGCGGGATGTAAATTGCCAACAGACACTCGGGAGAAGTGTATGGTGTTTCCTGAAACATCTAAAAAACAAAGCAACAGAGCCTAGGGCACTTCCACTTATGGTCCTATAGCTTAGGGAAACTAAAATCAAAAAGACACAGCCACCCCAATGTTTGGGACGCCTCTGTTTACAAGAACCTCGTTTACCGTACAAGTTCAATATCACAGAAAGTGAAAAATGGATAAATAACTTGTGGTACTTACGTACAATGCAGTATCACTCAGCAGTGAAATCTATGTCATCAGGCCCGTAGCAGCACAATGAGTGGATTCAGGTACGATGATTCTAACTGAAATAAGTCACACAGAAAAAGAAACATCATAAGATATCAGTAATACACGGAATGTAAACTTGGCTACACAGGAACTGAATTACAGAACAGAACAGGGTCTCAAATTTAGAAAACCAACTTATGCTTGTTTAAGGGTAAAGGTGAGTTGGGGTGCTGCATAAAACCAGAGATTGAAATGAGCACAGATAAAGTTCCTTAAGCCAAATATGGAATAGACAAGAGCTACTCCTTGCTCAACGAAATGGACTCAACACCGCATATTAAACGCCTAAGAATGTACCTGACTCTTAAGTATCTTAAAACCTATGGATTGCTATGTCTCCGAAAGAGAATCAAGCATGTGTACAGGGACATAAACGCAGCAGTGATAGGATTGGAGAGGTTCGGTGAGCAAATGAAGACCCTTTGAAGTCATATTGCATGGTACCCATTCCACGGGTTTCAACTACCCAGGTTTAAGGTATTCTTCCTTCAGCTAAAACATGCATGTGGAACCTAGAGTATGATCAACCATGTGATCGGGAGACGTGTTCAAATATGTCTCAGTTTTCGTACCCTGGTACTCGGGTGCAACATTCCAGACGCTTTACTAACACTCTCCCGACTTGGAGAGTCAGTCCCTTTAACCTTCTGTTTGGCCCAGTTTGCAATTTCTGCGGAAGATGAACAGGAATAGTGAGAACCAATGAGAGACTAGCTGGAGGTGTCTGGACGGGCAAATTTAACTCTCATTTCCCACCAGGAAGAGGAAATAACCAAAGGCTCAGCGTGCCGTGCCGGAACCAGATTAGGGCCTGAAGCCATCCTGCGGTGTTGCGGCCAGCTCACAAGAAAACGAGTTGAAGAAAGGAGCTCAGGGGCACTGTAATTCACAAACCTGCAGAGTTATAAATGACAACTATCGTCCAAAAATATACTGAAGTAAGGCTGCCAAGAGGACTTGAAAGCGGGGCAGAATTGCAGGAAACCGATTTCAGGAGGTAGACTGGAATTGCATTGAAAGCATAGGAAAAGAGGCAGAACGTCCACAATGATGCACTTGGCCAAAAAGGGCGTATGCGTTTTTTCCTGAATATATTCAGGAAAAAACGCATACGCCCTTTTTGGCCAACCAAGCAAGCTTGCAAAGGAAATCTGCACTACAATGAAGTCTCACTTCCCCCCGGTCAAAAGGGCCATCTGAAAAAAGTGTAAAATCCAGAAAGGCAGGACAGGCCATGGAGAACTGGGAGCCTTGTTATGCTGATGGGCGGGATGTAAATTGCCAACAGACACTCGGGAGAAGTGTATGGTGTTTCCTGAAACATCTAAAAAACAAAGCAACAGAGCCTAGGGCACTTCCACTTATGGTCCTATAGCTTAGGGAAACTAAAATCAAAAAGACACAGCCACCCCAATGTTTGGGACGCCTCTGTTTACAAGAACCTCGTTTACCGTACAAGTTCAATATCACAGAAAGTGAAAAATGGATAAATAACTTGTGGTACTTACGTACAATGCAGTATCACTCAGCAGTGAAATCTATGTCATCAGGCCCGTAGCAGCACAATGAGTGGATTCAGGTACGATGATTCTAACTGAAATAAGTCACACAGAAAAAGAAACATCATAAGATATCAGTAATACACGGAATGTAAACTTGGCTACACAGGAACTGAATTACAGAACAGAACAGGGTCTCAAATTTAGAAAACCAACTTATGCTTGTTTAAGGGTAAAGGTGAGTTGGGGTGCTGCATAAAACCAGAGATTGAAATGAGCACAGATAAAGTTCCTTAAGCCAAATATGGAATAGACAAGAGCTACTCCTTGCTCAACGAAATGGACTCAACACCGCATATTAAACGCCTAAGAATGTACCTGACTCTTAAGTATCTTAAAACCTATGGATTGCTATGTCTCCGAAAGAGAATCAAGCATGTGTACAGGGACATAAACGCAGCAGTGATAGGATTGGAGAGGTTCGGTGAGCAAATGAAGACCCTTTGAAGTCATATTGCATGGTACCCATTCCACGGGTTTCAACTACCCAGGTTTAAGGTATTCTTCCTTCAGCTAAAACATGCATGTGGAACCTAGAGTATGATCAACCATGTGATCGGGAGACGTGTTCAAATATGTCTCAGTTTTCGTACCCTGGTACTCGGGTGCAACATTCCAGACGCTTTACTAACACTCTCCCGACTTGGAGAGTCAGTCCCTTTAACCTTCTGTTTGGCCCAGTTTGCAATTTCTGCGGAAGATGAACAGGAATAGTGAGAACCAATGAGAGACTAGCTGGAGGTGTCTGGACGGGCAAATTTAACTCTCATTTCCCACCAGGAAGAGGAAATAACCAAAGGCTCAGCGTGCCGTGCCGGAACCAGATTAGGGCCTGAAGCCATCCTGCGGTGTTGCGGCCAGCTCACAAGAAAACGAGTTGAAGAAAGGAGCTCAGGGGCACTGTAATTCACAAACCTGCAGAGTTATAAATGACAACTATCGTCCAAAAATATACTGAAGTAAGGCTGCCAAGAGGACTTGAAAGCGGGGCAGAATTGCAGGAAACCGATTTCAGGAGGTAGACTGGAATTGCATTGAAAGCATAGGAAAAGAGGCAGAACGTCCACAATGATGCACTTGGCCAAAAAGGGCGTATGCGTTTTTTCCTGAATATATTCAGGAAAAAACGCATACGCCCTTTTTGGCCAACCAAGCAAGCTTGCAAAGGAAATCTGCACTACAATGAAGTCTCACTTCCCCCCGGTCAAAAGGGCCATCTGAAAAAAGTGTAAAATCCAGAAAGGCAGGACAGGCCATGGAGAACTGGGAGCCTTGTTATGCTGATGGGCGGGATGTAAACTGCCAACAGACACTCGGGAGAAGTGTATGGTGTTTCCTGAAACATCTAAAAAACAAAGCAACAGAGCCTAGGCCACTTCCACTTATGGTCCTATAGCTTAGGGAAACTAAAATCAAAAAGACACAGCCACCCCAATGTTTGGGACGCCTCTGTTTACAAGAACCTCGTTTACCGTACAAGTTCAATATCACAGAAAGTGAAAAATGGATAAAGAACTTGTGGTACTTACGTACAATGCAGTATCACTCAGCAGTGAAATCTATGTCATCAGGCCCGTAGCAGCACAATGAGTGGATTCAGGTACGATGATTCTAACTGAAATAAGTCACACAGAAAAAGAAACATCATAAGATATCAGTAATACACGGAATGTAAACTTGGCTACACAGGAACTGAATTACAGAACAGAACAGGGTCTCAAATTTAGAAAACCAACTTATGCTTGTTTAAGGGTAAAGGTGAGTTGGGGTGCTGCATAAAACCAGAGATTGAAATGAGCACAGATAAAGTTCCTTAAGCCAAATATGGAATACACAAGAGCTACTCCTTGCTCAACGAAATGGACTCAACACCGCATATTAAACGCCTAAGAATGTACCTGACTCTTAAGTATCTTAAAACCGATGGATTGCTATGTCTCCGAAAGAGAATCAAGCATGTGTACAGGGACATAAACGCAGCAGTGATAGGATTGGAGAGGTTCGGTGAGCAAATGAAGACCCTTTGAAGTCATATTGCATGGTACCCATTCCACGGGTTTCAACTACCCAGGTTTAAGGTATTCTTCCTTCAGCTAAAACATGCATGTGGAACCTAGAGTATGATCAACCATGTGATCGGGAGACGTGTTCAAATATGTCTCAGTTTTCGTACCCTGGTACTCGGGTGCAACATTCCAGACGCTTTACTAACACTCTCCCGACTTGGAGAGTCTGTCCCTTTAACCTCCTGTTTGGCCCAGTTTGCAATTTCTGCGGAAGATGAACAGGAATAGCGAGAACCAATGAGAGACTAGCTGGAGGTGTCTGGACGGGCAAATTTAACTCTCATTTCCCACCAGGAAGAGGAAATAACCAAAGGCTCAGCGTGCCGTGCCGGAACCAGATTAGGGCCTGAAGCCATCCTGCGGTGTTGCGGCCAGCTCACAAGAAAGCGAGTTGAAGAAAGGAGCTCAGGGGCACTGTAATTCACAAACCTGCAGAGTTATAAATGACAGCTATCGTCCAAAAATATACTGAAGTAAGGCTGCCAAGAGGACTTGAAAGCGGGGCAGAATTGCAGGAAACCGATTTCAGGAGGTAGACTGGAATTGCATTGAAAGCATAGGAAAAGAGGCAGAACGTCCACAATGATGCACTTGGCCAAAAAGGGCGTATGCGTTTTTTCCTGAATATATTCAGGAAAAAACGCATACGCCCTTTTTGGCCAACCAAGCAAGCTTGCAAAGGAAATCTGCACTACAATGAAGTCTCACTTCCCCCCGGTCAAAAGGGCCATCTGAAAAAAGTGTAAAATCCAGAAAGGCAGGACAGGCCATGGAGAACTGGGAGCCTTGTTATGCTGATGGGCGGGATGTAAACTGCCAACAGACACTCGGGAGAAGTGTATGGTGTTTCCTGAAACATCTAAAAAACAAAGCAACAGAGCCTAGGGCACTTCCACTTATGGTCCTATAGCTTAGGGAAATTAAAATCAAAAAGACACAGCCACCCCAATGTTTGGGACGCCTCTGTTTACAAGAACCTCGTTTACCGTACAAGTTCAATATCACAGAAAGTGAAAAATGGATAAAGAACTTGTGGTACTTACGTACAATGCAGTATCACTCAGCAGTGAAATCTATGTCATCAGGCCCGTAGCAGCACAATGAGTGGATTCAGGTACGATGATTCTAACTGAAATAAGTCACACAGAAAAAGAAACATCATAAGATATCAGTAATACACGGAATGTAAACTTGGCTACACAGGAACTGAATTACAGAACAGAACAGGGTCTCAAATTTAGAAAACCAACTTATGCTTGTTTAAGGGTAAAGGTGAGTTGGGGTGCTGCATAAAACCAGAGATTGAAATGAGCACAGATAAAGTTCCTTAAGCCAAATATGGAATAGACAAGAGCTACTCCTTGCTCAACGAAATGGACTCAACACCCCATATTAAACGCCTAAGAATGTACCTGACTCTTAAGTATCTTAAAACCTATGGATTGCTATGTCTCCGAAAGAGAATCAAGCATGTGTACAGGGACATAAACGCAGCAGTGATAGGATTGGAGAGGTTCGGTGAGCAAATGAAGACCCTTTGAAGTCATATTGCATGGTACCCATTCCACGGGTTTCAACTACCCAGGTTTAAGGTATTCTTCCTTCAGCTAAAACATGCATGTGGAACCTAGAGTATGATCAACCATGTGATCGGGAGACGTGTTCAAATATGTCTCAGTTTTCGTACCCTGGTACTCGGGTGCAACATTCCAGACGCTTTACTAACACTCTCCCGACTTGGAGAGTCAGTCCCTTTAACCTCCTGTTTGGCCCAGTTTGCAATTTCTGCGGAAGATGAACAGGAATAGCGAGAACCAATGAGAGACTAGCTGGAGGTGTCTGGACGGGCAAATTTAACTCTCATTTCCCACCAGGAAGAGGAAATAACCAAAGGCTCAGCGTGCCGTGCCGGAACCAGATTAGGGCCTGAAGCCATCCTGCGGTGTTGCGGCCAGCTCACAAGAAAACGAGTTGAAGAAAGGAGCTCAGGGGCACTGTAATTCACAAACCTGCAGAGTTATAAATGACAACTATCGTCCAAAAATATACTGAAGTAAGGCTGCCAAGAGGACTTGAAAGCGGGGCAGAATTGCAGGAAACCGATTTCAGGAGGTAGACTGGAATTGCATTGAAAGCATAGGAAAAGAGGCAGAACGTCCACAATGATGCACTTGGCCAAAAAGGGCGTATGCGTTTTTTCCTGAATATATTCAGGAAAAAAGGCATACGCCCTTTTTGGCCAACCAAGCAAGCTTGCAAAGGAAATCTGCACTACAATGAAGTCTCACTTCCCCCCGGTCAAAAGGGCCATCTGAAAAAAGTGTAAAATCCAGAAAGGCAGGACAGGCCATGGAGAACTGGGAGCCTTGTTATGCTGATGGGCGGGATGTAAACTGCCAACAGACACTCGGGAGAAGTGTATGGTGTTTCCTGAAACATCTAAAAAACAAAGCAACAGAGCCTAGGGCACTTCCACTTATGGTCCTATAGCTTAGGGAAATTAAAATCAAAAAGACACAGCCACCCCAATGTTTGGGACGCCTCTGTTTACAAGAACCTCGTTTACCGTACAAGTTCAATATCACAGAAAGTGAAAAATGGATAAAGAACTTGTGGTACTTACGTACAATGCAGTATCACTCAGCAGTGAAATCTATGTCATCAGGCCCGTAGCAGCACAATGAGTGGATTCAGGTACGATGATTCTAACTGAAATAAGTCACACAGAAAAAGAAACATCATAAGATATCAGTAATACACGGAATGTAAACTTGGCTACACAGGAACTGAATTACAGAACAGAACAGGGTCTCAAATTTAGAAAACCAACTTATGCTTGTTTAAGGGTAAAGGTGAGTTGGGGTGCTGCATAAAACCAGAGATTGAAATGAGCACAGATAAAGTTCCTTAAGCCAAATATGGAATAGACAAGAGCTACTCCTTGCTCAACGAAATGGACTCAACACCGCATATTAAACGCCTAAGAATGTACCTGACTCTTAAGTATCTTAAAACCTATGGATTGCTATGTCTCCGAAAGAGAATCAAGCATGTGTACAGGGACATAAACGCAGCAGTGATAGGATTGGAGAGGTTCGGTGAGCAAATGAAGACCCTTTGAAGTCATATTGCATGGTACCCATTCCACGGGTTTCAACTACCCAGGTTTAAGGTATTCTTCCTTCAGCTAAAACATGCATGTGGAACCTAGAGTATGATCAACCATGTGATCGGGAGACGTCTTCAAATATGTCTCAGTTTTCGTACCCTGGTACTCGGGTGCAACATTCCAGACGCTTTACTAACACTCTCCCGACTTGGAGAGTCAGTCCCTTTAACCTCCTGTTTGGCCCAGTTTGCAATTTCTGCGGAAGATGAACAGGAATAGCGAGAACCAATGAGAGACTAGCTGGAGGTGTCTGGACGGGCAAATTTAACTCTCATTTCCCACCAGGAAGAGGAAATAACCAAAGGATCAGCGTGCCGTGCCGGAACCAGATTAGGGCCTGAAGCCATCCTGCGGTGTTGCGGGCAGCTCACAAGAAAACGAGTTGAAGAAAGGAGCTCAGGGGCACTGTAATTCACAAACCTGCAGAGTTATAAATGACAACTATCGTCCAAAAATATACTGAAGTAAGGCTGCCAAGAGGACTTGAAAGCGGGGCAGAATTGCAGGAAACCGATTTCAGGAGGTAGACTGGAATTGCATTGAAAGCATAGGAAAAGAGGCAGAACGTCCACAATGATGCACTTGGCCAAAAAGGGCGTATGCGTTTTTTCCTGAATATATTCAGGAAAAAACGCATACGCCCTTTTTGGCCAACCAAGCAAGCTTGCAAAGGAAATCTGCACTACAATGAAGTCTCACTTCCCCCCGGTCAAAAGGGCCATCTGAAAAAAGTGTAAAATCCAGAAAGGCAGGACAGGCCATGGAGAACTGGGAGCCTTGTTATGCTGATGGGCGGGATGTAAACTGCCAACAGACACTCGGGAGAAGTGTATGGTGTTTCCTGAAACATCTAAAAAACAAAGCAACAGAGCCTAGGGCACTTCCACTTATGGTCCTATAGCTTAGGGAAATTAAAATCAAAAAGATACAGCCACCCCAATGTTTGGGACGCCTCTGTTTACAAGAACCTCGTTTACCGTACAAGTTCAATATCACAGAAAGTGAAAAATGGATAAAGAACTTGTGGTACTTACGTACAATGCAGTATCACTCAGCAGTGAAATCTATGCCATCAGGCCCGTAGCAGCACAATGAGTGGATTCAGGTACGGTGATTCTAACTGAAATAAGTCACACAGAAAAAGAAACATCATAAGATATCAGTAATACACGGAATGTAAACTTGGCTACACAGGAACTGAATTACAGAACAGAACAGGGTCTCAAATTTAGAAAACCAACTTATGCTTGTTTAAGGGTAAAGGTGAGTTGGGGTGCTGCATAAAACCAGAGATTGAAATGAGCACAGATAAAGTTCCTTAAGCCAAATATGGAATAGACAAGAGCTACTCCTTGCTCAACGAAATGGACTCAACACCGCATATTAAACGCCTAAGAATGTACCTGACTCTTAAGTATCTTAAAACCTATGGATTGCTATGTCTCCGAAAGAGAATCAAGCATGTGTACAGGGACATAAACGCAGCAGTGATAGGATTGGAGAGGTTCGGTGAGCAAATGAAGACCCTTTGAAGTCATATTGCATGGTACCCATTCCACGGGTTTCAACTACCCAGGTTTAAGGTATTCTTCCTTCAGCTAAAACATGCATGTGGAACCTAGAGTATGATCAACCATGTGATCGGGAGACGTGTTCAAATATGTCTCAGTTTTCGTACCCTGGTACTCGGGTGCAACATTCCAGACGCTTTACTAACACTCTCCCGACTTGGAGAGTCAGTCCCTTTAACCTCCTGTTTGGCCCAGTTTGCAATTTCTGCGGAAGATGAACAGGAATAGCGAGAACCAATGAGAGACTAGCTGGAGGTGTCTGGACGGGCAAATTTAACTCTCATTTCCCACCAGGAAGAGGAAATAACCAAAGGCTCAGCGTGCCGTGCCGGAACCAGATTAGGGCCTGAAGCCATCCTGCGGTGTTGCGGCCAGCTCACAAGAAAACGAGTTGAAGAAAGGAGCTCAGGGGCACTGTAATTCACAAACCTGCAGAGTTATAAATGACAACTATCGTCCAAAAATATACTGAAGTAAGGCTGCCAAGAGGACTTGAAAGCGGGGCAGAATTGCAGGAAACCGATTTCAGGAGGTAGACTGGAATTGCATTGAAAGCATAGGAAAAGAGGCAGAACGTCCACAATGATGCACTTGGCCAAAAAGGGCGTATGCGTTTTTTCCTGAATATATTCAGGAAAAAACGCATACGCCCTTTTTGGCCAACCAAGCAAGCTTGCAAAGGAAATCTGCACTACAATGAAGTCTCACTTCCCCCCGGTCAAAAGGGCCATCTGAAAAAAGTGTAAAATCCAGAAAGGCAGGACAGGCCATGGAGAACTGGGAGCCTTGTTATGCTGATGGGCGGGATGTAAACTGCCAACAGACACTCGGGAGAAGTGTATGGTGTTTCCTGAAACATCTAAAAAACAAAGCAACAGAGCCTAGGGCACTTCCACTTATGGTCCTATAGCTTAGGGAAATTAAAATCAAAAAGATACAGCCACCCCAATGTTTGGGACGCCTCTGTTTACAAGAACCTCGTTTACCGTACAAGTTCAATATCACAGAAAGTGAAAAATGGATAAAGAACTTGTGGTACTTACGTACAATGCAGTATCACTCAGCAGTGAAATCTATGTCATCAGGCCCGTAGCAGCACAATGAGTGCATTCAGGTACGATGATTCTAACTGAAATAAGTCACACAGAAAAAGAAACATCATAAGATATCAGTAATACACGGAATGTAAACTTGGCTACACAGGAACTGAATTACAGAACAGAACAGGGTCTCAAATTTAGAAAACCAACTTATGCTTGTTTAAGGGTAAAGGTGAGTTGGGGTGCTGCATAAAACCAGAGATTGAAATGAGCACAGATAAAGTTCCTTAAGCCAAATATGGAATAGACAAGAGCTACTCCTTGCTCAACGAAATGGACTCAACACCGCATATTAAACGCCTAAGAATGTACCTGACTCTTAAGTATCTTAAAACCTATGGATTGCTATGTCTCCGAAAGAGAATCAAGCATGTGTACAGGGACATAAACGCAGCAGTGATAGGATTGGAGAGGTTCGGTGAGCAAATGAAGACCCTTTGAAGTCATATTGCATGGTACCCATTCCACGGGTTTCAACTACCCAGGTTTAAGGTATTCTTCCTTCAGCTAAAACATGCATGTGGAACCTAGAGTATGATCAACCATGTGATCGGGAGACGTGTTCAAATATGTCTCAGTTTTCGTACCCTGGTACTCGGGTGCAACATTCCAGACGCTTTACTAACACTCTCCCGACTTGGAGAGTCAGTCCCTTTAACCTCCTGTTTGGCCCAGTTTGCAATTTCTGCGGAAGATGAACAGGAATAGCGAGAACCAATGAGAGACTAGCTGGAGGTGTCTGGACGGGCAAATTTAACTCTCATTTCCCACCAGGAAGAGGAAATAACCAAAGGCTCAGCGTGCCGTGCCGGAACCAGATTAGGGCCTGAAGCCATCCTGCGGTGTTGCGGCCAGCTCACAAGAAAGCGAGTTGAAGAAAGGAGCTCAGGGGCACTGTAATTCACAAACCTACAGAGTTATAAATGACAGCTATCGTCCAAAAATATACTGAAGTAAGGCTGCCAAGAGGACTTGAAAGCGGGGCAGAATTGCAGGAAACCGATTTCAGGAGGTAGACTGGAATTGCATTGAAAGCATAGGAAAAGAGGCAGAACGTCCACAATGATGCACTTGGCCAAAAAGGGCGTATGCGTTTTTTTCCTGAATATATTCAGGAAAAAACGCATACGCCCTTTTTGGCCAACCAAGCAAGCTTGCAAAGGAAATCTGCACTACAATGAAGTCTCACTTCCCCCCGGTCAAAAGGGCCATCTGAAAAAAGTGTAAAATCCAGAAAGGCAGGACAGGCCATGGAGAACTGGGAGCCTTGTTATGCTGATGGGCGGGATGTAAACTGCCAACAGACACTCGGGAGAAGTGTATGGTGTTTCCTGAAACATCTAAAAAACAAAGCAACAGAGCCTAGGGCACTTCCACTTATGGTCCTATAGCTTAGGGAAATTAAAATCAAAAAGACACAGCCACCCCAATGTTTGGGACGCCTCTGTTTACAAGAACCTCGTTTACCGTACAAGTTCAATATCACAGAAAGTGAAAAATGGATAAAGAACTTGTGGTACTTACGTACAATGCAGTATCACTCAGCAGTGAAATCTATGTCATCAGGCCCGTAGCAGCACAATGAGTGGATTCAGGTACGATGATTCTAACTGAAATAAGTCACACAGAAAAAGAAACATCATAAGATATCAGTAATACACGGAATGTAAACTTGGCTACACAGGAACTGAATTACAGAACAGAACAGGGTCTCAAATTTAGAAAACCAACTTATGCTTGTTTAAGGGTAAAGGTGAGTTGGGGTGCTGCATAAAACCAGAGATTGAAATGAGCACAGATAAAGTTCCTTAAGCCAAATATGGAATAGACAAGAGCTACTCCTTGCTCAACGAAATGGACTCAACACCGCATATTAAACGCCTAAGAATGTACCTGACTCTTAAGTATCTTAAAACCTATGGATTGCTATGTCTCCGAAAGAGAATCAAGCATGTGTACAGGGACATAAACGCAGCAGTGATAGGATTGGAGAGGTTCGGTGAGCAAATGAAGACCCTTTGAAGTCATATTGCATGGTACCCATTCCACGGGTTTCAACTACCCAGGTTTAAGGTATTCTTCCTTCAGCTAAAACATGCATGTGGAACCTAGAGTATGATCAACCATGTGATCGGGAGACGTGTTCAAATATGTCTCAGTTTTCGTACCCTGGTACTCGGGTGCAACATTCCAGACGCTTTACTAACACTCTCCCGACTTGGAGAGTCAGTCCCTTTAACCTCCTGTTTGGCCCAGTTTGCAATTTCTGCGGAAGATGAACAGGAATAGCGAGAACCAATGAGAGACTAGCTGGAGGTGTCTGGACGGGCAAATTTAACTCTCATTTCCCACCAGGAAGAGGAAATAACCAAAGGCTCAGCGTGCCGTGCCGGAACCAGATTAGGGCCTGAAGCCATCCTGCGGTGTTGCGGCCAGCTCACAAGAAAGCGAGTTGAAGAAAGGAGCTCAGGGGCACTGTAATTCACAAACCTGCAGAGTTATAAATGACAGCTATCGTCCAAAAATATACTGAAGTAAGGCTGCCAAGAGGACTTGAAAGCGGGGCAGAATTGCAGGAAACCGATTTCAGGAGGTAGACTGGAATTGCATTGAAAGCATAGGAAAAGAGGCAGAACGTCCACAATGATGCACTTGGCCAAAAAGGGCGTATGCGTTTTTTCCTGAATATATTCAGGAAAAAACGCATACGCCCTTTTTGGCCAACCAAGCAAGCTTGCAAAGGAAATCTGCACTACAATGAAGTCTCACTTCCCCCCGGTCAAAAGGGCCATCTGAAAAAAGTGTAAAATCCAGAAAGGCAGGACAGGCCATGGAGAACTGGGAGCCTTGTTATGCTGATGGGCGGGATGTAAACTGCCAACAGACACTCGGGAGAAGTGTATGGTGTTTCCTGAAACATCTAAAAAACAAAGCAACAGAGCCTAGGGCACTTCCACTTATGGTCCTATAGCTTAGGGAAATTAAAATCAAAAAGACACAGCCACCCCAATGTTTGGGACGCCTCTGTTTACAAGAACCTCGTTTACCGTACAAGTTCAATATCACAGAAAGTGAAAAATGGATAAAGAACTTGTGGTACTTACGTACAATGCAGTATCACTCAGCAGTGAAATCTATGTCATCAGGCCCGTAGCAGCACAATGAGTGGATTCAGGTACGATGATTCTAACTGAAATAAGTCACACAGAAAAAGAAACATCATAAGATATCAGTAATACACGGAATGTAAACTTGGCTACACAGGAACTGAATTACAGAACAGAACAGGGTCTCAAATTTAGAAAACCAACTTATGCTTGTTTAAGGGTAAAGGTGAGTTGGGGTGCTGCATAAAACCAGAGATTGAAATGAGCACAGATAAAGTTCCTTAAGCCAAATATGGAATAGACAAGAGCTACTCCTTGCTCAACGAAATGGACTCAACACCGCATATTAAACGCCTAAGAATGTACCTGACTCTTAAGTATCTTAAAACCTATGGATTGCTATGTCTCCGAAAGAGAATCAAGCATGTGTACAGGGACATAAACGCAGCAGTGATAGGATTGGAGAGGTTCGGTGAGCAAATGAAGACCCTTTGAAGTCATATTGCATGGTACCCATTCCACGGGTTTCAACTACCCAGGTTTAAGGTATTCTTCCTTCAGCTAAAACATGCATGTGGAACCTAGAGTATGATCAACCATGTGATCGGGAGACGTGTTCAAATATGTCTCAGTTTTCGTACCCTGGTACTCGGGTGCAACATTCCAGACGCTTTACTAACACTCTCCCGACTTGGAGAGTCAGTCCCTTTAACCTCCTGTTTGGCCCAGTTTGCAATTTCTGCGGAAGATGAACAGGAATAGCGAGAACCAATGAGAGACTAGCTGGAGGTGTCTGGACGGGCAAATTTAACTCTCATTTCCCACCAGGAAGAGGAAATAACCAAAGGCTCAGCGTGCCGTGCCGGAACCAGATTAGGGCCTGAAGCCATCCTGCGGTGTTGCGGCCAGCTCACAAGAAAGCGAGTTGAAGAAAGGAGCTCAGGGGCACTGTAATTCACAAACCTGCAGAGTTATAAATGACAGCTATCGTCCAAAAATATACTGAAGTAAGGCTGCCAAGAGGACTTGAAAGCGGGGCAGAATTGCAGGAAACCGATTTCAGGAGGTAGACTGGAATTGCATTGAAAGCATAGGAAAAGAGGCAGAACGTCCACAATGATGCACTTGGCCAAAAAGGGCGTATGCGTTTTTTCCTGAATATATTCAGGAAAAAACGCATACGCCCTTTTTGGCCAACCAAGCAAGCTTGCAAAGGAAATCTGCACTACAATGAAGTCTCACTTCCCCCCGGTCAAAAGGGCCATCTGAAAAAAGTGTAAAATCCAGAAAGGCAGGACAGGCCATGGAGAACTGGGAGCCTTGTTATGCTGATGGGCGGGATGTAAACTGCCAACAGACACTCGGGAGAAGTGTATGGTGTTTCCTGAAACATCTAAAAAACAAAGCAACAGAGCCTAGGGCACTTCCACTTATGGTCCTATAGCTTAGGGAAATTAAAATCAAAAAGACACAGCCACCCCAATGTTTGGGACGCCTCTGTTTACAAGAACCTCGTTTACCGTACAAGTTCAATATCACAGAAAGTGAAAAATGGATAAAGAACTTGTGGTACTTACGTACAATGCAGTATCACTCAGCAGTGAAATCTATGCCATCAGGCCCGTAGCAGCACAATGAGTGGATTCAGGTACGATGATTCTAACTGAAATAAGTCACACAGAAAAAGAAACATCATAAGATATCAGTAATACACGGAATGTAAACTTGGCTACACAGGAACTGAATTACAGAACAGAACAGGGTCTCAAATTTAGAAAACCAACTTATGCTTGTTTAAGGGTAAAGGTGAGTTGGGGTGCTGCATAAAACCAGAGATTGAAATGAGCACAGATAAAGTTCCTTAAGCCAAATACGGAATAGACAAGAGCTACTCCTTGCTCAACGAAATGGACTCAACACCCCATATTAAACGCCTAAGAATGTACCTGACTCTTAAGTATCTTAACACCTATGGATTGCTATGTCTCCGAAAGAGAATCAAACATGTGTACAGGGACATAAACGCAGCAGTGATAGGATTGGAGAGGTTCGGTGAGCAAATGAAGACCCTTTGAAGTCATATTGCATGGTACCCATTCCACGGGTTTCAACTACCCAGATTTAAGGTATTCTTCCTTCAGCTAAAACATGCATGTGGAACCTAGAGTATGATCAACCATGTGATCGGGAGACGTGTTCAAATATGTCTCAGTTTTCGTACCCTGGTACTCGGGTGCAACATTCCAGACGCTTTACTAACACTCTCCCGACTTGGAGAGTCAGTCCCTTTAACCTCCTGTTTGGCCCAGTTTGCAATTTCTGCGGAAGATGAACAGGAATAGCGAGAACCAATGAGAGACTAGCTGGAGGTGTCTGGACGGGCAAATTTAACTCTCATTTCCCACCAGGAAGAGGAAATAACCAAAGGCTCAGCGTGCCGTGCCGGAACCAGATTAGGGCCTGAAGCCATCCTGCGGTGTTGCGGCCAGCTCACAAGAAAACGAGTTGAAGAAAGGAGCTCAGGGGCACTGTAATTCACAAACCTGCAGAGTTATAAATGACAACTATCGTCCAAAAATATACTGAAGTAAGGCTGCCAAGAGGACTTGAAAGCGGGGCAGAATTGCAGGAAACCGATTTCAGGAGGTAGACTGGAATTGCATTGAAAGCATAGGAAAAGAGGCAGAACGTCCACAATGATGCACTTGGCCAAAAAGGGCGTATGCGTTTTTTCCTGAATATATTCAGGAAAAAACGCATACGCCCTTTTTGGCCAACCAAGCAAGCTTGCAAAGGAAATCTGCACTACAATGAAGTCTCACTTCCCCCCGGTCAAAAGGGCCATCTGAAAAAAGTGTAAAATCCAGAAAGGCAGGACAGGCCATGGAGAACTGGGAGCCTTGTTATGCTGATGGGCGGGATGTAAATTGCCAACAGACACTCGGGAGAAGTGTATGGTGTTTCCTGAAACATCTAAAAAACAAAGCAACAGAGCCTAGGGCACTTCCACTTATGGTCCTATAGCTTAGGGAAATTAAAATCAAAAAGACACAGCCACCCCAATGTTTGGGACGCCTCTGTTTACAAGAACCTCGTTTACCGTACAAGTTCAATATCACAGAAAGTGAAAAATGGATAAAGAACTTGTGGTACTTACGTACAATGCAGTATCACTCAGCAGTGAAATCTATGCCATCAGGCCCGTAGCAGCACAATGAGTGGATTCAGGTACGATGATTCTAACTGAAATAAGTCACACAGAAAAAGAAACATCATAAGATATCAGTAATACACGGAATGTAAACTTGGCTACACAGGAACTGAATTACAGAACAGAACAGTGTCTCAAATTTAGAAAACCAACTTATGCTTGTTTAAGGGTAAAGGTGAGTTGGGGTGCTGCATAAAACCAGAGATTGAAATGAGCACAGATAAAGTTCCTTAAGCCAAATATGGAATAGACAAGAGCTACTCCTTGCTCAACGAAATGGACTCAACACCGCATATTAAACGCCTAAGAATGTACCTGACTCTTAAGTATCTTAAAACCTATGGATTGCTATGTCTCCGAAAGAGAATCAAACATGTGTACAGGGACATAAACGCAGCAGTGATAGGATTGGAGAGGTTCGGTGAGCAAATGAAGACCCTTTGAAGTCATATTGCATGGTACCCATTCCACGGGTTTCAACTACCCAGGTTTAAGGTATTCTTCCTTCAGCTAAAACATGCATGTGGAACCTAGAGTATGATCAACCATGTGATCGGGAGACGTGTTCAAATATGTCTCAGTTTTCGTACCCTGGTACTCGGGTGCAACATTCCAGACGCTTTACTAACACTCTCCCGACTTGGAGAGTCAGTCCCTTTAACCTCCTGTTTGGCCCAGTTTACAATTTCTGCGGAAGATGAACAGGAATAGCGAGAACCAATGAGAGACTAGCTGGAGGTGTCTGGACGGGCAAATTTAACTCTCATTTCCCACCAGGAAGAGGAAATAACCAAAGGCTCAGCGTGCCGTGCCGGAACCAGATTAGGGCCTGAAGCCATCCTGCGGTGTTGCGGCCAGCTCACAAGAAAACGAGTTGAAGAAAGGAGCTCAGGGGCACTGTAATTCACAAACCTGCAGAGTTATAAATGACAACTATCGTCCAAAAATATACTGAAGTAAGGCTGCCAAGAGGACTTGAAAGCGGGGCAGAATTGCAGGAAACCGATTTCAGGAGGTAGACTGGAATTGCATTGAAAGCATAGGAAAAGAGGCAGAACGTCCACAATGATGCACTTGGCCAAAAAGGGCGTATGCGTTTTTTCCTGAATATATTCAGGAAAAAACGCATACGCCCTTTTTGGCCAACCAAGCAAGTTTGCAAAGGAAATCTGCACTACAATGAAGTCTCACTTCCCCCCGGTCAAAAGGGCCATCTGAAAAAAGTGTAAAATCCAGAAAGGCAGGACAGGCCATGGAGAACTGGGAGCCTTGTTATGCTGATGGGCGGGATGTAAATTGCCAACAGACACTCGGGAGAAGTGTATGGTGTTTCCTGAAACATCTAAAAAACAAAGCAACAGAGCCTAGGGCACTTCCACTTATGGTCCTATAGCTTAGGGAAATTAAAATCAAAAAGACACAGCCACCCCAATGTTTGGGACGCCTCTGTTTACAAGAACCTCGTTTACCGTACAAGTTCAATATCACAGAAAGTGAAAAATGGATAAAGAACTTGTGGTACTTACGTACAATGCAGTATCACTCAGCAGTGAAATCTATGCCATCAGGCCCGTAGCAGCACAATGAGTGGATTCAGGTACGATGATTCTAACTGAAATAAGTCACACAGAAAAAGAAACATCATAAGATATCAGTAATACACGGAATGTAAACTTGGCTACACAGGAACTGAATTACAGAACAGAACAGGGTCTCAAATTTAGAAAACCAACTTATGCTTGTTTAAGGGTAAAGGTGAGTTGGGGTGCTGCATAAAACCAGAGATTGAAATGAGCACAGATAAAGTTCCTTAAGCCAAATATGGAATAGACAAGAGCTACTCCTTGCTCAACGAAATGGACTCAACACCCCATATTAAACGCCTAAGAATGTACCTGACTCTTAAGTATCTTAAAACGTATGGATTGCTATGTCTCCGAAAGAGAATCAAGCATGTGTACAGGGACATAAACGCAGCAGTGATAGGATTGGAGAGGTTCGGTGAGCAAATGAAGACCCTTTGAAGTCATATTGCATGGTACCCATTCCACGGGTTTCAACTACCCAGGTTTAAGGTATTCTTCCTTCAGCTAAAACATGCATGTGGAACCTAGAGTATGATCAACCATGTGATCGGGAGACGTGTTCAAATATGTCTCAGTTTTCGTACCCTGGTACTCGGGTGCAACATTCCAGACGCTTTACTAACACTCTCCCGACTTGGAGAGTCAGTCCCTTTAACCTCCTGTTTGGCCCAGTTTGCAATTTCTGCGGAAGATGAACAGGAATAGCGAGAACCAATGAGAGACTAGCTGGAGGTGTCTGGACGGGCAAATTTAACTCTCATTTCCCACCAGGAAGAGGAAATAACCAAAGGCTCAGCGTGCCGTGCCGGAACCAGATTAGGGCCTGAAGCCATCCTGCGGTGTTGCGGCCAGCTCACAAGAAAACGAGTTGAAGAAAGGAGCTCAGGGGCACTGTAATTCACAAACCTGCAGAGTTATAAATGACAACTATCGTCCAAAAATATACTGAAGTAAGGCTGCCAAGAGGACTTGAAAGCGGGGCAGAATTGCAGGAAACCGATTTCAGGAGGTAGACTGGAATTGCATTGAAAGCATAGGAAAAGAGGCAGAACGTCCACAATGATGCACTTGGCCAAAAAGGGCGTATGCGTTTTTTCCTGAATATATTCAGGAAAAAACGCATACGCCCTTTTTGGCCAACCAAGCAAGCTTGCAAAGGAAATCTGCACTACAATGAAGTCTCACTTCCCCCCGGTCAAAAGGGCCATCTGAAAAAAGTGTAAAATCCAGAAAGGCAGGACAGGCCATGGAGAACTGGGAGCCTTGTTATGCTGATGGGCGGGATGTAAATTGCCAACAGACACTCGGGAGAAGTGTATGGTGTTTCCTGAAACATCTAAAAAACAAAGCAACAGAGCCTAGGGCACTTCCACTTATGGTCCTATAGCTTAGGGAAATTAAAATCAAAAAGACACAGCCACCCCAATGTTTGGGACGCCTCTGTTTACAAGAACCTCGTTTACCGTACAAGTTCAATATCACAGAAAGTGAAAAATGGATAAAGAACTTGTGGTACTTACGTACAATGCAGTATCACTCAGCAGTGAAATCTATGCCATCAGGCCCGTAGCAGCACAATGAGTGGATTCAGGTACGATGATTCTAACTGAAATAAGTCACACAGAAAAAGAAACATCATAAGATATCAGTAATACACGGAATGTAAACTTGGCTACACAGGAACTGAATTACAGAACAGAACAGGGTCTCAAATTTAGAAAACCAACTTATGCTTGTTTAAGGGTAAAGGTGAGTTGGGGTGCTGCATAAAACCAGAGATTGAAATGAGCACAGATAAAGTTCCTTAAGCCAAATACGGAATAGACAAGAGCTACTCCTTGCTCAACGAAATGGACTCAACACCCCATATTAAACGCCTAAGAATGTACCTGACTCTTAAGTATCTTAAAACCTATGGATTGCTATGTCTCCGAAAGAGAATCAAACATGTGTACAGGGACATAAACGCAGCAGTGATAGGATTGGAGAGGTTCGGTGAGCAAATGAAGACCCTTTGAAGTCATATTGCATGGTACCCATTCCACGGGTTTCAACTACCCAGATTTAAGGTATTCTTCCTTCAGCTAAAACATGCATGTGGAACCTAGAGTATGATCAACCATGTGATCGGGAGACGTGTTCAAATATGTCTCAGTTTTCGTACCCTGGTACTCGGGTGCAACATTCCAGACGCTTTACTAACACTCTCCCGACTTGGAGAGTCAGTCCCTTTAACCTCCTGTTTGGCCCAGTTTGCAATTTCTGCGGAAGATGAACAGGAATAGCGAGAACCAATGAGAGACTAGCTGGAGGTGTCTGGACGGGCAAATTTAACTCTCATTTCCCACCAGGAAGAGGAAATAACCAAAGGCTCAGCGTGCCGTGCCGGAACCAGATTAGGGCCTGAAGCCATCCTGCGGTGTTGCGGCCAGCTCACAAGAAAACGAGTTGAAGAAAGGAGCTCAGGGGCACTGTAATTCACAAACCTGCAGAGTTATAAATGACAACTATCGTCCAAAAATATACTGAAGTAAGGCTGCCAAGAGGACTTGAAAGCGGGGCAGAATTGCAGGAAACCGATTTCAGGAGGTAGACTGGAATTGCATTGAAAGCATAGGAAAAGAGGCAGAACGTCCACAATGATGCACTTGGCCAAAAAGGGCGTATGCGTTTTTTCCTGAATATATTCAGGAAAAAACGCATACGCCCTTTTTGGCCAACCAAGCAAGCTTGCAAAGGAAATCTGCACTACAATGAAGTCTCACTTCCCCCCGGTCAAAAGGGCCATCTGAAAAAAGTGTAAAATCCAGAAAGGCAGGACAGGCCATGGAGAACTGGGAGCCTTGTTATGCTGATGGGCGGGATGTAAATTGCCAACAGACACTCGGGAGAAGTGTATGGTGTTTCCTGAAACATCTAAAAAACAAAGCAACAGAGCCTAGGGCACTTCCACTTATGGTCCTATAGCTTAGGGAAATTAAAATCAAAAAGACACAGCCACCCCAATGTTTGGGACGCCTCTGTTTACAAGAACCTCGTTTACCGTAGAAGTTCAATATCACAGAAAGTGAAAAATGGATAAAGAACTTGTGGTACTTACGTACAATGCAGTATCACTCAGCAGTGAAATCTATGCCATCAGGCCCGTAGCAGCACAATGAGTGGATTCAGGTACGATGATTCTAACTGAAATAAGTCACACAGAAAAAGAAACATCATAAGATATCAGTAATACACGGAATGTAAACTTGGCTACACAGGAACTGAATTACAGAACAGAACAGTGTCTCAAATTTAGAAAACCAACTTATGCTTGTTTAAGGGTAAAGGTGAGTTGGGGTGCTGCATAAAACCAGAGATTGAAATGAGCACAGATAAAGTTCCTTAAGCCAAATATGGAATAGACAAGAGCTACTCCTTGCTCAACGAAATGGACTCAACACCGCATATTAAACGCCTAAGAATGTACCTGACTCTTAAGTATCTTAAAACCTATGGATTGCTATGTCTCCGAAAGAGAATCAAACATGTGTACAGGGACATAAACGCAGCAGTGATAGGATTGGAGAGGTTCGGTGAGCAAATGAAGACCCTTTGAAGTCATATTGCATGGTACCCATTCCACGGGTTTCAACTACCCAGGTTTAAGGTATTCTTCCTTCAGCTAAAACATGCATGTGGAACCTAGAGTATGATCAACCATGTGATCGGGAGACGTGTTCAAATATGTCTCAGTTTTCGTACCCTGGTACTCGGGTGCAACATTCCAGACGCTTTACTAACACTCTCCCGACTTGGAGAGTCAGTCCCTTTAACCTCCTGTTTGGCCCAGTTTGCAATTTCTGCGGAAGATGAACAGGAATAGCGAGAACCAATGAGAGACTAGCTGGAGGTGTCTGGACGGGCAAATTTAACTCTCATTTCCCACCAGGAAGAGGAAATAACCAAAGGCTCAGCGTGCCGTGCCGGAACCAGATTAGGGCCTGAAGCCATCCTGCGGTGTTGCGGCCAGCTCACAAGAAAACGAGTTGAAGAAAGGAGCTCAGGGGCACTGTAATTCACAAACCTGCAGAGTTATAAATGACAACTATCGTCCAAAAATATACTGAAGTAAGGCTGCCAAGAGGACTTGAAAGCGGGGCAGAATTGCAGGAAACCGATTTCAGGAGGTAGACTGGAATTGCATTGAAAGCATAGGAAAAGAGGCAGAACGTCCACAATGATGCACTTGGCCAAAAAGGGCGTATGCGTTTTTTCCTGAATATATTCAGGAAAAAACGCATACGCCCTTTTTGGCCAACCAAGCAAGCTTGCAAAGGAAATCTGCACTACAATGAAGTCTCACTTCCCCCCGGTCAAAAGGGCCATCTGAAAAAAGTGTAAAATCCAGAAAGGCAGGACAGGCCATGGAGAACTGGGAGCCTTGTTATGCTGATGGGCGGGATGTAAATTGCCAACAGACACTCGGGAGAAGTGTATGGTGTTTCCTGAAACATCTAAAAAACAAAGCAACAGAGCCTAGGGCACTTCCACTTATGGTCCTATAGCTTAGGGAAATTAAAATCAAAAAGACACAGCCACCCCAATGTTTGGGACGCCTCTGTTTACAAGAACCTCGTTTACCGTACAAGTTCAATATCACAGAAAGTGAAAAATGGATATAGAACTTGTGGTACTTACGTACAATGCAGTATCACTCAGCAGTGAAATCTATGTCATCAGGCCCGTAGCAGCACAATGAGTGGATTCAGGTACGATGATTCTAACTGAAATAAGTCACACAGAAAAAGAAACATCATAAGATATCAGTAATACACGGAATGTAAACTTGGCTACACAGGAACTGAATTACAGAACAGAACAGGGTCTCAAATTTAGAAAACCAACTTATGCTTGTTTAAGGGTAAAGGTGAGTTGGGGTGCTGCATAAAACCAGAGATTGAAATGAGCACAGATAAAGTTCCTTAAGCCAAATATGGAATAGACAAGAGCTACTCCTTGCTCAACGAAATGGACTCAACACCCCATATTAAACGCCTAAGAATGTACCTGACTCTTAAGTATCTTAAAACCTATGGATTGCTATGTCTCCGAAAGAGAATCAAGCATGTGTACAGGGACATAAACGCAGCAGTGATAGGATTGGAGAGGTTCGGTGAGCAAATGAAGACCCTTTGAAGTCATATTGCATGGTACCCATTCCACGGGTTTCAACTACCCAGGTTTAAGGTATTCTTCCTTCAGCTAAAACATGCATGTGGAACCTAGAGTATGATCAACCATGTGATCGGGAGACGTGTTCAAATATGTCTCAGTTTTCGTACCCTGGTACTCGGGTGCAACATTCCAGACGCTTTACTAACACTCTCCCGACTTGGAGAGTCAGTCCCTTTAACCTCCTGTTTGGCCCAGTTTGCAATTTCTGCGGAAGATGAACAGGAATAGCGACAACCAATGAGAGACTAGCTGGAGGTGTCTGGACGGGCAAATTTAACTCTCATTTCCCACCAGGAAGAGGAAATAACCAAAGGCTCAGCGTGCCGTGCCGGAACCAGATTAGGGCCTGAAGCAATCCTGCGGTGTTGCGGCCAGCTCACAAGAAAGCGAGTTGAAGAAAGGAGCTCAGGGGCACTGTAATTCACAAAACTGCAGAGTTATAAATGACAGCTATCGTCCAAAAATATACTGAAGTAAGGCTGCCAAGAGGACTTGAAAGCGGGGCAGAATTGCAGGAAACCGATTTCAGGAGGTAGACTGGAATTGCATTGAAAGCATAGGAAAAGAGGCAGAACGTCCACAATGATGCACTTGGCCAAAAAGGGCGTATGCGTTTTTTCCTGAATATATTCAGGAAAAAACGCATACGCCCTTTTTGGCCAACCAAGCAAGCTTGCAAAGGAAATCTGCACTACAATGAAGTCTCACTTCCCCCCGGTCAAAAGGGCCATCTGAAAAAAGTGTAAAATCCAGAAAGGCAGGACAGGCCATGGAGAACTGGGAGCCTTGTTATGCTGATGGGCGGGATGTAAACTGCCAACAGACACTCGGGAGAAGTGTATGGTGTTTCCTGAAACATCTAAAAAACAAAGCAACAGAGCCTAGGGCACTTCCACTTATGGTCCTATAGCTTAGGGAAATTAAAATCAAAAAGACACAGCCACCCCAATGTTTGGGACGCCTCTGTTTACAAGAACCTCGTTTACCGTACAAGTTCAATATCACAGAAAGTGAAAAATGGATAAAGAACTTGTGGTACTTACGTACAATGCAGTATCACTCAGCAGTGAAATCTATGTCATCAGGCCCGTAGCAGCACAATGAGTGGATTCAGGTACGATGATTCTAACTGAAATAAGTCACACAGAAAAAGAAACATCATAAGATATCAGTAATACACGGAATGTAAACTTGGCTACACAGGAACTGAATTACAGAACAGAACAGGGTCTCAAATTTAGAAAACCAACTTATGCTTGTTTAAGGGTAAAGGTGAGTTGGGGTGCTGCATAAAACCAGAGATTGAAATGAGCACAGATAAAGTTCCTTAAGCCAAATATGGAATAGACAAGAGCTACTCCTTGCTCAACGAAATGGACTCAACACCGCATATTAAACGCCTAAGAATGTACCTGACTCTTAAGTATCTTAAAACCTATGGATTGCTATGTCTCCGAAAGAGAATCAAGCATGTGTACAGGGACATAAACGCAGCAGTGATAGGATTGGAGAGGTTCGGTGAGCAAATGAAGACCCTTTGAAGTCATATTGCATGGTACCCATTCCACGGGTTTCAACTACCCAGGTTTAAGGTATTCTTCCTTCAGCTAAAACATGCATGTGGAACCTAGAGTATGATCAACCATGTGATCGGGAGACGTGTTCAAATATGTCTCAGTTTTCGTACCCTGGTACTCGGGTGCAACATTCCAGACGCTTTACTAACACTCTCCCGACTTGGAGAGTCAGTCCCTTTAACCTCCTGTTTGGCCCAGTTTGCAATTTCTGCGGAAGATGAACAGGAATAGCGAGAACCAATGAGAGACTAGCTGGAGGTGTCTGGACGGGCAAATTTAACTCTCATTTCCCACCAGGAAGAGGAAATAACCAAAGGCTCAGCGTGCCGTGCCGGAACCAGATTAGGGCCTGAAGCCATCCTGCGGTGTTGCGGCCAGCTCACAAGAAAACGAGTTGAAGAAAGGAGCTCAGGGGCACTGTAATTCACAAACCTGCAGAGTTATAAATGACAACTATCGTCCAAAAATATACTGAAGTAAGGCTGCCAAGAGGACTTGAAAGCGGGGCAGAATTGCAGGAAACCGATTTCAGGAGGTAGACTGGAATTGCATTGAAAGCATAGGAAAAGAGGCAGAACGTCCACAATGATGCACTTGGCCAAAAAGGGCGTATGCGTTTTTTCCTGAATATATTCAGGAAAAAACGCATACGCCCTTTTTGGCCAACCAAGCAAGCTTGCAAAGGAAATCTGCACTACAATGAAGTCTCACTTCCCCCCGGTCAAAAGGGCCATCTGAAAAAAGTGTAAAATCCAGAAAGGCAGGACAGGCCATGGAGAACTGGGAGCCTTGTTATGCTGATGGGCGGGATGTAAACTGCCAACAGACACTCGGGAGAAGTGTATGGTGTTTCCTGAAACATCTAAAAAACAAAGCAACAGAGCCTAGGGCACTTCCACTTATGGTCCTATAGCTTAGGGAAATTAAAATCAAAAAGACACAGCCACCCCAATGTTTGGGACGCCTCTGTTTACAAGAACCTCGTTTACCGTACAAGTTCAATATCACAGAAAGTGAAAAATGGATAAAGAACTTGTGGTACTTACGTACAATGCAGTATCACTCAGCAGTGAAATCTATGTCATCAGGCCCGTAGCAGCACAATGAGTGGATTCAGGTACGATGATTCTAACTGAAATAAGTCACACAGAAAAAGAAACATCATAAGATATCAGTAATACACGGAATGTAAACTTGGCTACACAGGAACTGAATTACAGAACAGAACAGGGTCTCAAATTTAGAAAACCAACTTATGCTTGTTTAAGGGTAAAGGTGAGTTGGGGTGCTGCATAAAACCAGAGATTGAAATGAGCACAGATAAAGTTCCTTAAGCCAAATATGGAATAGACAAGAGCTACTCCTTGCTCAACGAAATGGACTCAACACCGCATATTAAACGCCTAAGAATGTACCTGACTCTTAAGTATCTTAAAACCTATGGATTGCTATGTCTCCGAAAGAGAATCAAGCATGTGTACAGGGACATAAACGCAGCAGTGATAGAATTGGAGAGGTTCGGTGAGCAAATGAAGACCCTTTGAAGTCATATTGCATGGTACCCATTCCACGGGTTTCAACTACCCAGGTTTAAGGTATTCTTCCTTCAGCTAAAACATGCATGTGGAACCTAGAGTATGATCAACCATGTGATCGGGAGACGTGTTCAAATACGTCTCAGTTTTCGTACCCTGGTACTCGGGTGCAACATTCCAGACGCTTTACTAACACTCTCCCGACTTGGAGAGTCTGTCCCTTTAACCTCCTGTTTGGCCCAGTTTGCAATTTCTGCGGAAGATGAACAGGAATAGCGAGAACCAATGAGAGACTAGCTGGAGGTGTCTGGACGGGCAAATTTAACTCTCATTTCCCACCAGGAAGAGGAAATAACCAAAGGCTCTGCGTGCCGTGCCGGAACCAGATTAGGGCCTGAAGCCATCCTGCGGTGTTGCGGCCAGCTCACAAGAAAGCGAGTTGAAGAAAGGAGCTCAGGGGCACTGTAATTCACAAACCTGCAGAGTTATAAATGACAGCTATCGTCCAAAAATATACTGAAGTAAGGCTGCCAAGAGGACTTGAAAGCGGGGCAGAATTGCAGGAAACCGATTTCAGGAGGTAGACTGGAATTGCATTGAAAGCATAGGAAAAGAGGCAGAACGTCCACAATGATGCACTTGGCCAAAAAGGGCGTATGCGTTTTTTCCTGAATATATTCAGGAAAAAACGCATACGCCCTTTTTGGCCAACCAAGCAAGCTTGCAAAGGAAATCTGCACTACAATGAAGTCTCACTTCCCCCCGGTCAAAAGGGCCATCTGAAAAAAGTGTAAAATCCAGAAAGGCAGGACAGGCCATGGAGAACTGGGAGCCTTGTTATGCTGATGGGCGGGATGTAAACTGCCAACAGACACTCGGGAGAAGTGTATGGTGTTTCCTGAAACATCTAAAAAACAAAGCAACAGAGCCTAGGGCACTTCCACTTATGGTCCTATAGCTTAGGGAAATTAAAATCAAAAAGACACAGCCACCCCAATGTTTGGGACGCCTCTGTTTACAAGAACCTCGTTTACCGTACAAGTTCAATATCACAGAAAGTGAAAAATGGATAAAGAACTTGTGGTACTTACGTACAATGCAGTATCACTCAGCAGTGAAATCTATGTCATCAGGCCCGTAGCAGCACAATGAGTGGATTCAGGTACGATGATTCTAACTGAAATAAGTCACACAGAAAAAGAAACATCATAAGATATCAGTAATACACGGAATGTAAACTTGGCTACACAGGAACTGAATTACAGAACAGAACAGGGTCTCAAATTTAGAAAACCAACTTATGCTTGTTTAAGGGTAAAGGTGAGTTGGGGTGCTGCATAAAACCAGAGATTGAAATGAGCACAGATAAAGTTCCTTAAGCCAAATATGGAATAGACAAGAGCTACTCCTTGCTCAACGAAATGGACTCAACACCGCATATTAAACGCCTAAGAATGTACCTGACTCTTAAGTATCTTAAAACCTATGGATTGCTATGTCTCCGAAAGAGAATCAAGCATGTGTACAGGGACATAAACGCAGCAGTGATAGGATTGGAGAGGTTCGGTGAGCAAATGAAGACCCTTTGAAGTCATATTGCATGGTACCCATTCCACGGGTTTCAACTACCCAGGTTTAAGGTATTCTTCCTTCAGCTAAAACATGCATGTGGAACCTAGAGTATGATCAACCATGTGATTGGGAGACGTGTTCAAATATGTCTCAGTTTTCGTACCCTGGTACTCGGGTGCAACATTCCAGACGCTTTACTAACACTCTCCCGACTTGGAGAGTCAGTCCCTTTAACCTCCTGTTTGGCCCAGTTTGCAATTTCTGCGGAAGATGAACAGGAATAGCGAGAACCAATGAGAGACTAGCTGGAGGTGTCTGGACGGGCAAATTTAACTCTCATTTCCCACCAGGAAGAGGAAATAACCAAAGGCTCAGCATGCCGTGCCGGAACCAGATTAGGGCCTGAAGCCATCCTGCGGTGTTGCGGCCAGCTCACAAGAAAACGAGTTGAAGAAAGGAGCTCAGGGGCACTGTAATTCACAAACCTGCAGAGTTATAAATGACAACTATCGTCCAAAAATATACTGAAGTAAGGCTGCCAAGAGGACTTGAAAGCGGGGCAGAATTGCAGGAAACCGATTTCAGGAGGTAGACTGGAATTGCATTGAAAGCATAGGAAAAGAGGCAGAACGTCCACAATGATGCACTTGGCCAAAAAGGGCGTATGCGTTTTTTCCTGAATATATTCAGGAAAAAACGCATACGCCCTTTTTGGCCAACCAAGCAAGCTTGCAAAGGAAATCTGCACTACAATGAAGTCTCACTTCCCCCCGGTCAAAAGGGCCATCTGAAAAAAGTGTAAAATCCAGAAAGGCAGGACAGGCCATGGAGAACTGGGAGCCTTGTTATGCTGATGGGCGGGATGTAAACTGCCAACAGACACTCGGGAGAAGTGTATGGTGTTTCCTGAAACATCTAAAAAACAAAGCAACAGAGCCTAGGGCACTTCCACTTATGGTCCTATAGCTTAGGGAAATTAAAATCAAAAAGACACAGCCACCCCAATGTTTGGGACGCCTCTGTTTACAAGAACCTCGTTTACCGTACAAGTTCAATATCACAGAAAGTGAAAAATGGATAAAGAACTTCTGGTACTTACGTACAATGCAGTATCACTCAGCAGTGAAATCTATGTCATCAGGCCCGTAGCGGCACAATGAGTGGATTCAGGTACGATGATTCTAACTGAAATAAGTCACACAGAAAAAGAAACATCATAAGATATCAGTAATACACGGAATGTAAACTTGGCTACACAGGAACTGAATTACAGAACAGAACAGGGTCTCAAATTTAGAAAACCAACTTATGCTTGTTTAAGGGTAAAGGTGAGTTGGGGTGCTGCATAAAACCAGAGATTGAAATGAGCACAGATAAAGTTCCTTAAGCCAAATATGGAATAGACAAGAGCTACTCCTTGCTCAACGAAATGGACTCAACACCGCATATTAAACGCCTAAGAATGTACCTGACTCTTAAGTATCTTAAAACCTATGGATTGCTATGTCTCCGAAAGAGAATCAAGCATGTGTACAGGGACATAAACGCAGCAGTGATAGGATTGGAGAGGTTCGGTGAGCAAATGAAGACCCTTTGAAGTCATATTGCATGGTACCCATTCCACGGGTTTCAACTACCCAGGTTTAAGGTATTCTTCCTTCAGCTAAAACATGCATGTGGAACCTAGAGTATGATCAACCATGTGATTGGGAGACGTGTTCAAATATGTCTCAGTTTTCGTACCCTGGTACTCGGGTGCAACATTCCAGACGCTTTACTAACACTCTCCCGACTTGGAGAGTCAGTCCCTTTAACCTCCTGTTTGGCCCAGTTTGCAATTTCTGCGGAAGATGAACAGGAATAGCGAGAACCAATGAGAGACTAGCTGGAGGTGTCTGGACGGGCAAATTTAACTCTCATTTCCCACCAGGAAGAGGAAATAACCAAAGGCTCAGCGTGCCGTGCCGGAACCAGATTAGGGCCTGAAGCCATCCTGCGGTGTTGCGGCCAGCTCACAAGAAAACGAGTTGAAGAAAGGAGCTCAGGGGCACTGTAATTCACAAACCTGCAGAGTTATAAATGACAACTATCGTCCAAAAATATACTGAAGTAAGGCTGCCAAGAGGACTTGAAAGCGGGGCAGAATTGCAGGAAACCGATTTCAGGAGGTAGACTGGATTTGCATTGAAAGCATAGGAAAAGAGGCAGAACGTCCACAATGATGCACTTGGCCAAAAAGGGCGTATGCGTTTTTTCCTGAATATATTCAGGAAAAAACGCATACGCCCTTTTTGGCCAACCAAGCAAGCTTGCAAAGGAAATCTGCACTACAATGAAGTCTCACTTCCCCCCGGTCAAAAGGGCCATCTGAAAAAAGTGTAAAATCCAGAAAGGCAGGACAGGCCATGGAGAACTGGGAGCCTTGTTATGCTGATGGGCGGGACGTAAATTGCCAACAGACACTCGGGAGAAGTGTATGGTGTTTCCTGAAACATCTAAAAAACAAAGCAACAGAGCCTAGGGCACTTCCACTTATGGTCCTATAGCTTAGGGAAATTAAAATCAAAAAGACACAGCCACCCCAATGTTTGGGACGCCTCTGTTTACAAGAACCTCGTTTACCGTACAAGTTCAATATCACAGAAAGTGAAAAATGGATAAAGAACTTGTGGTACTTACGTACAATGCAGTATCACTCAGCAGTGAAATCTATGTCATCAGGCCCGTAGCAGCACAATGAGTGGATTCAGGTACGATGATTCTAACTGAAATAAGTCACACAGAAAAAGAAACATCATAAGATATCAGTAATACACGGAATGTAAACTTGGCTACACAGGAACTGAATTACAGAACAGAACAGGGTCTCAAATTTAGAAAACCAACTTATGCTTGTTTAAGGGTAAAGGTGAGTTGGGGTGCTGCATAAAACCAGAGATTGAAATGAGCACAGATAAAGTTCCTTAAGCCAAATATGGAATAGACAAGAGCTACTCCTTGCTCAACGAAATGGACTCAACACCGCATATTAAACGCCTAAGAATGTACCTGACTCTTAAGTATCTTAAAACCTATGGATTGCTATGTCTCCGAAAGAGAATCAAGCATGTGTACAGGGACATAAACGCAGCAGTGATAGGATTGGAGAGGTTCGGTGAGCAAATGAAGACCCTTTGAAGTCATATTGCATGGTACCCATTCCACGGGTTTCAACTACCCAGGTTTAAGGTATTCTTCCTTCAGCTAAAACATGCATGTGGAACCTAGAGTATGATCAACCATGTGATCGGGAGACGTGTTCAAATATGTCTCAGTTTTCGTACCCTGGTACTCGGGTGCAACATTCCAGACGCTTTACTAACACTCTCCCGACTTGGAGAGTCAGTCCCTTTAACCTCCTGTTTGGCCCAGTTTGCAATTTCTGCGGAAGATGAACAGGAATAGCGAGAACCAATGAGAGACTAGCTGGAGGTGTCTGGACGGGCAAATTTAACTCTCATTTCCCACCAGGAAGAGGAAATAACCAAAGGCTCAGCGTGCCGTGCCGGAACCAGATTAGGGCCTGAAGCCATCCTGCGGTGTTGCGGCCAGCTCACAAGAAAACGAGTTGAAGAAAGGAGCTCAGGGGCACTGTAATTCACAAACCTGCAGAGTTATAAATGACAACTATCGTCCAAAAATATACTGAAGTAAGGCTGCCAAGAGGACTTGAAAGCGGGGCAGAATTGCAGGAAACCGATTTCAGGAGGTAGACTGGAATTGCATTGAAAGCATAGGAAAAGAGGCAGAACGTCCACAATGATGCACTTGGCCAAAAAGGGCGTATGCGTTTTTTCCTGAATATATTCAGGAAAAAACGCATACGCCCTTTTTGGCCAACCAAGCAAGCTTGCAAAGGAAATCTGCACTACAATGAAGTCTCACTTCCCCCCGGTCAAAAGGGCCATCTGAAAAAAGTGTAAAATCCAGAAAGGCAGGACAGGCCATGGAGAACTGGGAGCCTTGTTATGCTGATGGGCGGGATGTAAACTGCCAACAGACACTCGGGAGAAGTGTATGGTGTTTCCTGAAACATCTAAAAAACAAAGCAACAGAGCCTAGGGCACTTCCACTTATGGTCCTATAGCTTAGGGAAATTAAAATCAAAAAGACACAGCCACCCCAATGTTTGGGACGCCTCTGTTTACAAGAACCTCGTTTACCGTACAAGTTCAATATCACAGAAAGTGAAAAATGGATAAAGAACTTGTGGTACTTACGTACAATGCAGTATCACTCAGCAGTGAAATCTATGTCATCAGGCCCGTAGCAGCACAATGAGTGGATTCAGGTACGATGATTCTAACTGAAATAAGTCACACAGAAAAAGAAACATCATAAGATATCAGTAATACACGGAATGTAAACTTGGCTACACAGGAACTGAATTACAGAACAGAACAGGGTCTCAAATTTAGAAAACCAACTTATGCTTGTTTAAGGGTAAAGGTGAGTTGGGGTGCTGCATAAAACCAGAGATTGAAATGAGCACAGATAAAGTTCCTTAAGCCAAATATGGAATAGACAAGAGCTACTCCTTGCTCAACGAAATGGACTCAACACCGCATATTAAACGCCTAAGAATGTACCTGACTCTTAAGTATCTTAAAACCTATGGATTGCTATGTCTCCGAAAGAGAATCAAGCATGTGTACAGGGACATAAACGCAGCAGTGATAGGATTGGAGAGGTTCGGTGAGCAAATGAAGACCCTTTGAAGTCATATTGCATGGTACCCATTCCACGGGTTTCAACTACCCAGGTTTAAGGTATTCTTCCTTCAGCTAAAACATGCATGTGGAACCTAGAGTATGATCAACCATGTGATCGGGAGACGTGTTCAAATATGTCTCAGTTTTCGTACCCTGGTACTCGGGTGCAACATTCCAGACGCTTTACTAACACTCTCCCGACTTGGAGAGTCAGTCCCTTTAACCTCCTGTTTGGCCCAGTTTGCAATTTCTGCGGAAGATGAACAGGAATAGCGAGAACCAATGAGAGACTAGCTGGAGGTGTCTGGACGGGCAAATTTAACTCTCATTTCCCACCAGGAAGAGGAAATAACCAAAGGCTCAGCGTGCCGTGCCGGAACCAGATTAGGGCCTGAAGCCATCCTGCGGTGTTGCGGCCAGCTCACAAGAAAACGAGTTGAAGAAAGGAGCTCAGGGGCACTGTAATTCACAAACCTGCAGAGTTATAAATGACAACTATCGTCCAAAAATATACTGAAGTAAGGCTGCCAAGAGGACTTGAAAGCAGGGCAGAATTGCAGGAAACCGATTTCAGGAGGTAGACTGGAATTGCATTGAAAGCATAGGAAAAGAGGCAGAACGTCCACAATGATGCACTTGGCCAAAAAGGGCGTATGCGTTTTTTCCTGAATATATTCAGGAAAAAACGAATACGCCCTTTTTGGCCAACCAAGCAAGCTTGCAAAGGAAATCTGCACTACAATGAAGTCTCACTTCCCCCCCCCCCCCCGGTCAAAAGGGCCATCTGAAAAAAGTGTAAAATCCAGAAAGGCAGGACAGGCCATGGAGAACTGGGAGCCTTGTTATGCTGATGGGCGGGATGTAAACTGCCAACAGACACTCGGGAGAAGTGTATGGTGTTTCCTGAAACATCTAAAAAACAAAGCAACAGAGCCTAGGGCACTTCCACTTATGGTCCTATAGCTTAGGGAAATTAAAATCAAAAAGACACAGCCACCCCAATGTTTGGGACGCCTCTGTTTACAAGAACCTCGTTTACCGTACAAGTTCAATATCACAGAAAGTGAAAAATGGATAAAGAACTTGTGGTACTTACGTACAATGCAGTATCACTCAGCAGTGAAATCTATGTCATCAGGCCCGTAGCAGCACAATGAGTGGATTCAGGTACGATGATTCTAACTGAAATAAGTCACACAGAAAAAGAAACATCATAAGATATCAGTAATACATGGAATGTAAACTTGGCTACACAGGAACTGAATTACAGAACAGAACAGGGTCTCAAATTTAGAAAACCAACTTATGCTTGTTTAAGGGTAAAGGTGAGTTGGGGTGCTGCATAAAACCAGAGATTGAAATGAGCACAGATAAAGTTCCTTAAGCCAAATATGGAATAGACAAGAGCTACTCCTTGCTCAACGAAATGGACTCAACACCCCATATTAAACGCCTAAGAATGTACCTGACTCTTAAGTATCTTAAAACGTATGGATTGCTATGTCTCCGAAAGAGAATCAAGCATGTGTACAGGGACATAAACGCAGCAGTGATAGGATTGGAGAGGTTCGGTGAGCAAATGAAGACCCTTTGAAGTCATATTGCATGGTACCCATTCCACGGGTTTCAACTACCCAGGTTTAAGGTATTCTTCCTTCAGCTAAAACATGCATGTGGAACCTAGAGTATGATCAACCATGTGATCGGGAGACGTGTTCAAATATGTCTCAGTTTTCGTACCCTGGTACTCGGGTGCAACATTCCAGACGCTTTACTAACAGTCTCCCGACTTGGAGAGTCTGTCCCTTTAACCTCCTGTTTGGCCCAGTTTGCAATTTCTGCGGAAGATGAACAGGAATAGCGAGAACCAATGAGAGACTAGCTGGAGGTGTCTGGACGGGCAAATTTAACTCTCATTTCCCACCAGGAAGAGGAAATAACCAAAGGCTCAGCGTGCCGTGCCGGAACCAGATTAGGGCCTGAAGCCATCCTGCGGTGTTGCGGCCAGCTCACAAGAAAACGAGTTGAAGAAAGGAGCTCAGGGGCACTGTAATTCACAAACCTGCAGAGTTATAAATGACAGCTATCGTCCAAAAATATACTGAAGTAAGGCTGCCAAGAGGACTTGAAAGCGGGGCAGAATTGCAGGAAACCGATTTCAGGAGGTAGACTGGAATTGCACTGAAAGCATAGGAAAAGAGGCAGAACGTCCACAATGATGCACTTGGCCAAAAAGGGCGTATGCGTTTTTTCCTGAATATATTCAGGAAAAAACGCATACGCCCTTTTTGGCCAACCAAGCAAGCTTGCAAAGGAAATCTGCACTACAATGAAGTCTCACTTCCCCCCGGTCAAAAGGGCCATCTGAAAAAAGTGTAAAATCCAGAAAGGCAGGACAGGCCATGGAGAACTGGGAGCCTTGTTATGCTGATGGGCGGGATGTAAACTGCCAACAGACACTCGGGAGAAGTGTATAGTGTTTCCTGAAACATCTAAAAAACAAAGCAACAGAGCCTAGGGCACTTCCACTTATGGTCCTATAGCTTAGGGAAATTAAAATCAAAAAGACACAGCCACCCCAATGTTTGGGACGCCTCTGTTTACAAGAACCTCGTTTACCGTACAAGTTCAATATCACAGAAAGTGAAAAATGGATAAAGAACTTGTGGTACTTACGTACAATGCAGTATCACTCAGCAGTGAAATCTATGTCATCAGGCCCGTAGCAGCACAATGAGTGGATTCAGGTACGATGATTCTAACTGAAATAAGTCACACAGAAAAAGAAACATCATAAGATATCAGTAATACACGGAATGTAAACTTGGCTACACAGGAACTGAATTACAGAACAGAACAGGGTCTCAAATTTAGAAAACCAACTTATGCTTGTTTAAGGGTAAAGGTGAGTTGGGGTGCTGCATAAAACCAGAGATTGAAATGAGCACAGATAAAGTTCCTTAAGCCAAATATGGAATAGACAAGAGCTACTCCTTGCTCAACGAAATGGACTCAACACCGCATATTAAACGCCTAAGAATGTACCTGACTCTTAAGTATCTTAAAACCTATGGATTGCTATGTCTCCGAAAGAGAATCAAGCATGTGTACAGGGACATAAACGCAGCAGTGATAGAATTGGAGAGGTTCGGTGAGCAAATGAAGACCCTTTGAAGTCATATTGCATGGTACCCATTCCACGGGTTTCAACTACCCAGGTTTAAGGTATTCTTCCTTCAGCTAAAACATGCATGTGGAACCTAGAGTATGATCAACCATGTGATCGGGAGACGTGTTCAAATACGTCTCAGTTTTCGTACCCTGGTACTCGGGTGCAACATTCCAGACGCTTTACTAACACTCTCCCGACTTGGAGAGTCTGTCCCTTTAACCTCCTGTTTGGCCCAGTTTGCAATTTCTGCGGAAGATGAACAGGAATAGCGAGAACCAATGAGAGACTAGCTGGAGGTGTCTGGACGGGCAAATTTAACTCTCATTTCCCACCAGGAAGAGGAAATAACCAAAGGCTCTGCGTGCCGTGCCGGAACCAGATTAGGGCCTGAAGCCATCCTGCGGTGTTGCGGCCAGCTCACAAGAAAGCGAGTTGAAGAAAGGAGCTCAGGGGCACTGTAATTCACAAACCTGCAGAGTTATAAATGACAGCTATCGTCCAAAAATATACTGAAGTAAGGCTGCCAAGAGGACTTGAAAGCGGGGCAGAATTGCAGGAAACCGATTTCAGGAGGTAGACTGGAATTGCATTGAAAGCATAGGAAAAGAGGCAGAACGTCCACAATGATGCACTTGGCCAAAAAGGGCGTATGCGTTTTTTCCTGAATATATTCAGGAAAAAACGCATACGCCCTTTTTGGCCAACCAAGCAAGCTTGCAAAGGAAATCTGCACTACAATGAAGTCTCACTTCCCCCCGGTCAAAAGGGCCATCTGAAAAAAGTGTAAAATCCAGAAAGGCAGGACAGGCCATGGAGAACTGGGAGCCTTGTTATGCTGATGGGCGGGATGTAAACTGCCAACAGACACTCGGGAGAAGTGTATGGTGTTTCCTGAAACATCTAAAAAACAAAGCAACAGAGCCTAGGGCACTTCCACTTATGGTCCTATAGCTTAGGGAAATTAAAATCAAAAAGACACAGCCACCCCAATGTTTGGGACGCCTCTGTTTACAAGAACCTCGTTTACCGTACAAGTTCAATATCACAGAAAGTGAAAAATGGATAAAGAACTTGTGGTACTTACGTACAATGCAGTATCACTCAGCAGTGAAATCTATGTCATCAGGCCCGTAGCAGCACAATGAGTGGATTCAGGTACGATGATTCTAACTGAAATAAGTCACACAGAAAAAGAAACATCATAAGATATCAGTAATACACGGAATGTAAACTTGGCTACACAGGAACTGAATTACAGAACAGAACAGGGTCTCAAATTTAGAAAACCAACTTATGCTTGTTTAAGGGTAAAGGTGAGTTGGGGTGCTGCATAAAACCAGAGATTGAAATGAGCACAGATAAAGTTCCTTAAGCCAAATATGGAATAGACAAGAGCTACTCCTTGCTCAACGAAATGGACTCAACACCGCATATTAAACGCCTAAGAATGTACCTGACTCTTAAGTATCTTAAAACCTATGGATTGCTATGTCTCCGAAAGAGAATCAAGCATGTGTACAGGGACATAAACGCAGCAGTGATAGGATTGGAGAGGTTCGGTGAGCAAATGAAGACCCTTTGAAGTCATATTGCATGGTACCCATTCCACGGGTTTCAACTACCCAGGTTTAAGGTATTCTTCCTTCAGCTAAAACATGCATGTGGAACCTAGAGTATGATCAACCATGTGATCGGGAGACGTGTTCAAATATGTCTCAGTTTTCGTACCCTGGTACTCGGGTGCAACATTCCAGACGCTTTACTAACACTCTCCCGACTTGGAGAGTCAGTCCCTTTAACCTCCTGTTTGGCCCAGTTTGCAATTTCTGTGGAAGATGAACAGGAATAGCGAGAACCAATGAGAGACTAGCTGGAGGTGTCTGGACGGGCAAATTTAACTCTCATTTCCCACCAGGAAGAGGAAATAACCAAAGGCTCAGCGTGCCGTGCCGGAACCAGATTAGGGCCTGAAGCCATCCTGCGGTGTTGCGGCCAGCTCACAAGAAAACGAGTTGAAGAAAGGAGCTCAGGGGCACTGTAATTCACAAACCTGCAGAGTTATAAATGACAACTATCGTCCAAAAATATACTGAAGTAAGGCTGCCAAGAGGACTTGAAAGCGGGGCAGAATTGCAGGAAACCGATTTCAGGAGGTAGACTGGAATTGCATTGAAAGCATAGGAAAAGAGGCAGAACGTCCACAATGATGCACTTGGCCAAAAAGGGCGTATGCGTTTTTTCCTGAATATATTCAGGAAAGAACGCATACGCCCTTTTTGGCCAACCAAGCAAGCTTGCAAAGGAAATCTGCACTACAATGAAGTCTCACTTCCCCCCGGTCAAAAGGGCCATCTGAAAAAAGTGTAAAATCCAGAAAGGCAGGACAGGCCATGGAGAACTGGGAGCCTTGTTATGCTGATGGGCGGGATGTAAATTGCCAACAGACACTCGGGAGAAGTGTATGGTGTTTCCTGAAACATCTAAAAAACAAAGCAACAGAGCCTAGGGCACTTCCACTTATGGTCCTATAGCTTAGGGAAATTAAAATCAAAAAGACACAGCCACCCCAATGTTTGGAACGCCTCTGTTAACAAGAACCTCGTTTACCGTACAAGTTCAATATCACAGAAAGTGAAAAATGGATAAAGAACTTGTGGTACTTACGTACAATGCAGTATCACTCAGCAGTGAAATCTATGTCATCAGGCCCGTAGCAGCACAATGAGTGGATTCAGGTATGATGATTCTAACTGAAATAAGTCACACAGAAAAAGAAACATCATAAGATATCAGTAATACACGGAATGTAAACTTGGCTACACAGGAACTGAATTACAGAACAGAACAGGGTCTCAAATTTAGAAAACCAACTTATGCTTGTTTAAGGGTAAAGGTGAGTTGGGGTGCTGCATAAAACCAGAGATTGAAATGAGCACAGATAAAGTTCCTTAAGCCAAATATGGAATAGACAAGAGCTACTCCTTGCTCAACGAAATGGACTCAACACCGCATATTAAACGCCTAAGAATGTACCTGACTCTTAAGTATCTTAAAACCTATGGATTGCTATGTCTCCGAAAGAGAATCAAGCATGTGTACAGGGACATAAACGCAGCAGTGATAGGATTGGAGAGGTTCGGTGAGCAAATGAAGACCCTTTGAAGTCATATTGCATGGTACCCATTCCACGGGTTTCAACTACCCAGGTTTAAGGTATTCTTCCTTCAGCTAAAACATGCATGTGGAACCTAGAGTATGATCAACCATGTGATCGGGAGACGTGTTCAAATATGTCTCAGTTTTCGTACCCTGGTACTCGGGTGCAACATTCCAGACGCTTTACTAACACTCTCCCGACTTGGAGAGTCTGTCCCTTTAACCTCCTGTTTGGCCCAGTTTGCAATTTCTGCGGAAGATGAACAGGAATAGCGAGAACCAATGAGAGACTAGCTGGAGGTGTCTGGACGGGCAAATTTAACTCTCATTTCCCACCAGGAAGAGGAAATAACCAAAGGCTCAGCGTGCCGTGCCGGAACCAGATTAGGGCCTGAAGCCATCCTGCGGTGTTGCGGCCAGCTCACAAGAAAGCGAGTTGAAGAAAGGAGCTCAGGGGCACTGTAATTCACAAACCTGCAGAGTTATAAATGACAGCTATCGTCCAAAAATATACTGAAGTAAGGCTGCCAAGAGGACTTGAAAGCGGGGCAGAATTGCAGGAAACCGATTTCAGGAGGTAGACTGGAATTGCATTGAAAGCATAGGAAAAGAGGCAGAACGTCCACAATGATGCACTTGGCCAAAAAGGGCGTATGCGTTTTTTCCTGAATATATTCAGGAAAAAACGCATACGCCCTTTTTGGCCAACCAAGCAAGCTTGCAAAGGAAATCTGCACTACAATGAAGTCTCACTTCCCCCCCCCCCCGGTCAAAAGGGCCATCTGAAAAAGTGTAAAATCCAGAAAGGCAGGACAGGCCATGGAGAACTGGGAGCCTTGTTATGCTGATGGGCGGGATGTAAACTGCCAACAGACACTCGGGAGAAGTGTATGGTGTTTCCTGAAACATCTAAAAAACAAAGCAACAGAGCCTAGGGCACTTCCACTTATGGTCCTATAGCTTAGGGAAATTAAAATCAAAAAGATACAGCCACCCCAATGTTTGGGACGCCTCTGTTTACAAGAACCTCGTTTACCGTACAAGTTCAATATCACAGAAAGTGAAAAATGGATAAAGAACTTGTGGTACTTACGTACAATGCAGTATCACTCAGCAGTGAAATCTATGTCATCAGGCCCGTAGCAGCACAATGAGTGGATTCAGGTACGATGATTCTAACTGAAATAAGTCACACAGAAAAAGAAACATCATAAGATATCAGTAATACACGGAATGTAAACTTGGCTACACAGGAACTGAATTACAGAACAGAACAGGGTCTCAAATTTAGAAAACCAACTTATGCTTGTTTAAGGGTAAAGGTGAGTTGGGGTGCTGCATAAAACCAGAGATTGAAATGAGCACAGATAAAGTTCCTTAAGCCAAATATGGAATAGACAAGAGCTACTCCTTGCTCAACGAAATGGACTCAACACCGCATATTAAACGCCTAAGAATGTATCTGACTCTTAAGTATCTTAAAACCTATGGATTGCTATGTCTCTGAAAGAGAATCAAGCATGTGTACAGGGACATAAACGCAGCAGTGATAGGATTGGAGAGGTTCGGTGAGCAAATGAAGACCCTTTGAAGTCATATTGCATGGTACCCATTCCACGGGTTTCAACTACCCAGGTTTAAGGTATTCTTCCTTCAGCTAAAACATGCATGTGGAACCTAGAGTATGATCAACCATGTGATCGGGAGACGTGTTCAAATATGTCTCAGTTTTCGTACCCTGGTACTCGGGTGCAACATTCCAGACGCTTTACTAACACTCTCCCGACTTGGAGAGTCTGTCCCTTTAACCTCCTGTTTGGCCCAGTTTGCAATTTCTGCGGAAGATGAACAGGAATAGCGAGAACCAATGAGAGACTAGCTGGAGGTGTCTGGACGGGCAAATTTAACTCTCATTTCCCACCAGGAAGAGGAAATAACCAAAGGCTCAGCGTGCCGTGTCGGAACCAGATTAGGGCCTGAAGCCATCCTGCGGTGTTGCGGCCAGCTCACAAGAAAACGAGTTGAAGAAAGGAGCTCAGGGGCACTGTAATTCACAAACCTGCAGAGTTATAAATGACAACTATCGTCCAAAAATATACTGAAGTAAGGCTGCCAAGAGGACTTGAAAGCGGGGCAGAATTGCAGGAAACCGATTTCAGGAGGTAGACTGGAATTGCATTGAAAGCATAGGAAAAGAGGCAGAACGTCCACAATGATGCACTTGGCCAAAAAGGGCGTATGCGTTTTTTCCTGAATATATTCAGGAAAAAACGCATACGCCCTTTTTGGCCAACCAAGCAAGCTTGCAAAGGAAATCTGCACTACAATGAAGTCTCACTTCCCCCCGGTCAAAAGGGCCATCTGAAAAAAGTGTAAAATCCAGAAAGGCAGGACAGGTCATGGAGAACTGGGAGCCTTGTTATGCTGATGGGCGGGATGTAAATTGCCAACAGACACTCGGGAGAAGTGTATGGTGTTTCCTGAAACATCTAAAAAACAAAGCAACAGAGCCTAGGGCACTTCCACTTATGGTCCTATAGCTTAGGGAAATTAAAATCAAAAAGACACAGCCACCCCAATGTTTGGGACGCCTCTGTTTACAAGAACCTCGTTTACCGTACAAGTTCAATATCACAGAAAGTGAAAAATGGATAAAGAACTTGTGGTACTTACGTACAATGCAGTATCACTCAGCAGTGAAATCTATGTCATCAGGCCCGTAGCAGCACAATGAGTGGATTCAGGTACGATGATTCTAACTGAAATAAGTCACACAGAAAAAGAAACATCATAAGATATCAGTAATACACGGAATGTAAACTTGGCTACACAGGAACTGAATTACAGAACAGAACAGGGTCTCAAATTTAGAAAACCAACTTATGCTTGTTTAAGGGTAAAGGTGAGTTGGGGTGCTGCATAAAACCAGAGATTGAAATGAGCACAGATAAAGTTCCTTAAGCCAAATATGGAATAGACAAGAGCTACTCCTTGCTCAACGAAATGGACTCAACACCGCATATTAAACGCCTAAGAATGTATCTGACTCTTAAGTATCTTAAAACCTATGGATTGCTATGTCTCTGAAAGAGAATCAAGCATGTGTACAGGGACATAAACGCAGCAGTGATAGGATTGGAGAGGTTCGGTGAGCAAATGAAGACCCTTTGAAGTCATATTGCATGGTACCCATTCCACGGGTTTCAACTACCCAGGTTTAAGGTATTCTTCCTTCAGCTAAAACATGCATGTGGAACCTAGAGTATGATCAACCATGTGATCGGGAGACGTGTTCAAATATGTCTCAGTTTTCGTACCCTGGTACTCGGGTGCAACATTCCAGACGCTTTACTAACACTCTCCCGACTTGGAGAGTCAGTCCCTTTAACCTCCTGTTTGGCCCAGTTTGCAATTTCTGCGGAAGATGAACAGGAATAGCGAGAACCAATGAGAGACTAGCTGGAGGTGTCTGGACGGGCAAATTTAACTCTCATTTCCCACCAGGAAGAGGAAATAACCAAAGGCTCAGCGTGCCGTGCCGGAACCAGATTAGGGCCTGAAGCCATCCTGCGGTGTTGCGGCCAGCTCACAAGAAAACGAGTTGAAGAAAGGAGCTCAGGGGCACTGTAATTCACAAACCTGCAGAGTTATAAATGACAACTATCGTCCAAAAATATACTGAAGTAAGGCTGCCAAGAGGACTTGAAAGCGGGGCAGAATTGCAGGAAACCGATTTCAGGAGGTAGACTGGAATTGCATTGAAAGCATAGGAAAAGAGGCAGAACGTCCACAATGATGCACTTGGCCAAAAAGGGCGTATGCGTTTTTTCCTGAATATATTCAGGAAAAAACGCATACGCCCTTTTTGGCCAACCAAGCAAGCTTGCAAAGGAAATCTGCACTACAATGAAGTCTCACTTCCCCCCGGTCAAAAGGGCCATCTGAAAAAAGTGTAAAATCCAGAAAGGCAGGACAGGCCATGGAGAACTGGGAGCCTTGTTATGCTGATGGGCGGGATGTAAATTGCCAACAGACACTCGGGAGAAGTGTATGGTGTTTCCTGAAACATCTAAAAAACAAAGCAACAGAGCCTAGGGCACTTCCACTTATGGTCCTATAGCTTAGGGAAATTAAAATCAAAAAGACACAGCCACCCCAATGTTTGGGACGCCTCTGTTTACAAGAACCTCGTTTACCGTACAAGTTCAATATCACAGAAAGTGAAAAATGGATAAAGAACTTGTGGTACTTACGTACAATGCAGTATCACTCAGCAGTGAAATCTATGTCATCAGGCCCGTAGCAGCACAATGAGTGGATTCAGGTACGATGATTCTAACTGAAATAAGTCACACAGAGAAAGAAACATCATAAGATATCAGTAATACACGGAATGTAAACTTGGCTACACAGGAACTGAATTACAGAACAGAACAGGGTCTCAAATTTAGAAAACCAACTTATGCTTGTTTAAGGGTAAAGGTGAGTTGGGGTGCTGCATAAAACCAGAGATTGAAATGAGCACAGATAAAGTTCCTTAAGCCAAATATGGAATAGACAAGAGCTACTCCTTGCTCAACGAAATGGACTCAACACCGCATATTAAACGCCTAAGAATGTACCTGACTCTTAAGTATCTTAAAACCTATGGATTGCTATGTCTCCGAAAGAGAATCAAGCATGTGTACAGGGACATAAATGCAGCAGTGATAGGATTGGAGAGGTTCGGTGAGCAAATGAAGACCCTTTGAAGTCATATTGCATGGTACCCATTCCACGGGTTTCAACTACCCAGGTTTAAGGTATTCTTCCTTCAGCTAAAACACGCATGTGGAACCTAGAGTATGATCAACCATGTGATCGGGAGACGTGTTCAAATATGTCTCAGTTTTCGTACCCTGGTACTCGGGTGCAACATTCCAGACGCTTTACTAACACGCTCCCGACTTGGAGAGTCAGTCCCTTTAACCTCCTGTTTGGCCCAGTTTGCAATTTCTGCGGAAGATGAACAGGAATAGCGAGAACCAATGAGAGACTAGCTGGAGGTGTCTGGACGGGCAAATTTAACTCTCATTTCCCACCAGGAAGAGGAAATAACCAAAGGCTCAGCGTGCCGTGCCGGAACCAGATTAGGGCCTGAAGCCATCCTGCGGTGTTGCGGCCAGCTCACAAGAAAACGAGTTGAAGAAAGGAGCTCAGGGGCACTGTAATTCACAAACCTGCAGAGTTATAAATGACAACTATCGTCCAAAAATATACTGAAGTAAGGCTGCCAAGAGGACTTGAAAGTGGGGCAGAATTGCAGGAAACCGATTTCAGGAGGTAGACTGGAATTGCATTGAAAGCATAGGAAAAGAGGCAGAACGTCCACAATGATGCACTTGGCCAAAAAGGGCCTATGCGTTTTTTCCTGAATATATTCAGGAAAAAACGCATACGCCCTTTTTGGCCAACCAAGCAAGCTTGCAAAGGAAATCTGCACTACAATGAAGTCTCACTTCCCCCCGGTCAAAAGGGCCATCTGAAAAAAGTGTAAAATCCAGAAAGGCAGGACAGGCCATGGAGAACTGGGAGCCTTGTTATGCTGATGGGCGGGATGTAAATTGCCAACAGACACTCGGGAGAAGTGTATGGTGTTTCCTGAAACATCTAAAAAACAAAGCAACAGAGCCTAGGGCACTTCCACTTATGGTCCTATAGCTTAGGGAAATTAAAATCAAAAAGACACAGCCACCCCAATGTTTGGGACGCCTCTGTTTACAAGAACCTCGTTTACCGTACAAGTTCAATATCACAGAAAGTGAAAAATGGATAAAGAACTTGTGGTACTTACGTACAATGCAGTATCACTCAGCAGTGAAATCTATGCCATCAGGCCCGTAGCAGCACAATGAGTGGATTCAGGTACGATGATTCTAACTGAAATAAGTCACACAGAAAAAGAAACATCATAAGATATCAGTAATACACGGAATGTAAACTTGGCTACACAGGAACTGAATTACAGAACAGAACAGGGTCTCAAATTTAGAAAACCAACTTATGCTTGTTTAAGGGTAAAGGTGAGTTGGGGTGCTGCATAAAACCAGAGATTGAAATGAGCACAGATAAAGTTCCTTAAGCCAAATATGGAATAGACAAGAGCTACTCCTTGCTCAACGAAATGGACTCAACACCCCATATTAAACGCCTAAGAATGTACCTGACTCTTAAGTATCTTAAAACCTATGGATTGCTATGTCTCCGAAAGAGAATCAAGCATGTGTACAGGGACATAAACGCAGCAGTGATAGGATTGGAGAGGTTCGGTGAGCAAATGAAGACCCTTTGAAGTCATATTGCATGGTACCCATTCCACGGGTTTCAACTACCCAGGTTTAAGGTATTCTTCCTTCAGCTAAAACATGCATGTGGAACCTAGAGTATGATCAACCATGTGATCGGGAGACGTGCTCAAATATGTCTCAGTTTTCGTACCCTGGTACTCGGGTGCAACATTCCAGACGCTTTACTAACACTCTCCCGACTTGGAGAGTCAGTCCCTTTAACCTCCTGTTTGGCCCAGTTTGCAATTTCTGCGGAAGATGAACAGGAATAGCGAGAACCAATGAGAGACTAGCTGGAGGTGTCTGGACGGGCAAATTTAACTCTCATTTCCCACCAGGAAGAGGAAATAACCAAAGGCTCAGCGTGCCGTGCCGGAACCAGATTAGGGCCTGAAGCCATCCTGCGGTGTTGCGGCCAGCTCACAAGAAAACGAGTTGAAGAAAGGAGCTCAGGGGCACTGTAATTCACAAACCTGCAGAGTTATAAATGACAACTATCGTCCAAAAATATACTGAAGTAAGGCTGCCAAGAGGACTTGAAAGCGGGGCAGAATTGCAGGAAACCGATTTCAGGAGGTAGACTGGAATTGCATTGAAAGCATAGGAAAAGAGGCAGAACGTCCACAATGATGCACTTGGCCAAAAAGGGCGTATGTGTTTTTTCCTGAATATATTCAGGAAAAAACGCATACGCACTTTTTGGCCAACCAAGCAAGCTTGCAAAGGAAATCTGCACTACAATGAAGTCTCACTTCCCCCCGGTCAAAAGGGCCATCTGAAAAAAGTGTAAAATCCAGAAAGGCAGGACAGGCCATGGAGAACTGGGAGCCTTGTTATGCTGATGGGCGGGATGTAAACTGCCAACAGACACTCGGGAGAAGTGTATGGTGTTTCCTGAAACATCTAAAAAACAAAGCAACAGAGCCTAGGGCACTTCCACTTATGGTCCTATAGCTTAGGGAAATTAAAATCAAAAAGACACAGCCACCCCAATATTTGGGACGCCTCTGTTTACAAGAACCTCGTTTACCGTACAAGTTCAATATCACAGAAAGTGAAAAATGGATAAAGAACTTGTGGTACTTACGTACAATGCAGTATCACTCAGCAGTGAAATCTATGTCATCAGGCCCGTAGCAGCACAATGAGTGGATTCAGGTACGATGATTCTAACTGAAATAAGTCACACAGAAAAAGAAACATCATAAGATATCAGTAATACACGGAATGTAAACTTGGCTACACAGGAACTGAATTACAGAACAGAACAGGGTCTCAAATTTAGAAAACCAACTTACGCTTGTTTAAGGGTAAAGGTGAGTTGGGGTGCTGCATAAAACCAGATATTGAAATGAGCACAGATAAAGTTCCTTAAGCCAAATATGGAATAGACAAGAGCTACTCCTTGCTCAACGAAATGGACTCAACACCGCATATTAAACGCCTAAGAATGTACCTGACTCTTAAGTATCTTAAAACCTATGGATTGCTATGTCTCCGAAAGAGAATCAAGCATGTGTACAGGGACATAAACGCAGCAGTGATAGGATTGGAGAGGTTCGGTGAGCAAATGAAGACCCTTTGAAGTCGTATTGCATGGTACCCATTCCACGGGTTTCAACTACCCAGGTTTAAGGTATTCTTCCTTCAGCTAAAACATGCATGTGGAACCTAGAGTATGATCAACCATGTGATCGGGAGACGTGTTCAAATATGTCTCAGTTTTCGTACCCTGGTACTCGGGTGCAACATTCCAGACGCTTTACTAACACTCTCCCGACTTGGAGAGTCAGTCCCTTTAACCTCCTGTTTGGCCCAGTTTGCAATTTCTGCGGAAGATGAACAGGAATAGCGAGAACCAATGAGAGACTAGCTGGAGGTGTCTGGACGGGCAAATTTAACTCTCATTTCCCACCAGGAAGAGGAAATAACCAAAGGCTCAGCGTGCCGTGCCGGAACCAGATTAGGGCCTGAAGCCATCCTGCGGTGTTGCGGCCAGCTCACAAGAAAACGAGTTGAAGAAAGGAGCTCAGGGGCACTGTAATTCACAAACCTGCAGAGTTATAAATGACAGCTATCGTCCAAAAATATACTGAAGTAAGGCTGCCAAGAGGACTTGAAAGCGGGGCAGAATTGCAGGAAACCGATTTCAGGAGGTAGACTGGAATTGCATTGAAAGCATAGGAAAAGAGGCAGAACGTCCACAATGATGCACTTGGCCAAAAAGGGCGTATGCGTTTTTTCCTGAATATATTCAGGAAAAAACGCATACGCCCTTTTTGGCCAACCAAGCAAGCTTGCAAAGGAAATCTGCACTACAATGAAGTCTCACTTCCCCCCGGTCAAAAGGGCCATCTGAAAAAAGTGTAAAATCCAGAAAGGCAGGACAGGCCATGGAGAACTGGGAGCCTTGTTATGCTGATGGGCGGGATGTAAACTGCCAACAGACACTCGGGAGAAGTGTATGGTGTTTCCTGAAACATCTAAAAAACAAAGCAACAGAGCCTAGGGCACTTCCACTTATGGTCCTATAGCTTAGGGAAATTAAAATCAAAAAGACACAGCCACCCCAATGTTTGGGACGCCTCTGTTTACAAGAACCTCGTTTACCGTACAAGTTCAATATCACAGAAAGTGAAAAATGGATAAAGAACTTCTGGTACTTACGTACAATGCAGTATCACTCAGCAGTGAAATCTATGTCATCAGGCCCGTAGCGGCACAATGAGTGGATTCAGGTACGATGATTCTAACTGAAATAAGTCACACAGAAAAAGAAACATCATAAGATATCAGTAATACACGGAATGTAAACTTGGCTACACAGGAACTGAATTACAGAACAGAACAGGGTCTCAAATTTAGAAAACCAACTTATGCTTGTTTAAGGGTAAAGGTGAGTTGGGGTGCTGCATAAAACCAGAGATTGAAATGAGCACAGATAAAGTTCCTTAAGCCAAATATGGAATAGACAAGAGCTACTCCTTGCTCAACGAAATGGACTCAACACCGCATATTAAACGCCTAAGAATGTACCTGACTCTTAAGTATCTTAAAACCTATGGATTGCTATGTCTCCGAAAGAGAATCAAGCATGTGTACAGGGACATAAACGCAGCAGTGATAGGATTGGAGAGGTTCGGTGAGCAAATGAAGACCCTTTGAAGTCATATTGCATGGTACCCATTCCACGGGTTTCAACTACCCAGGTTTAAGGTATTCTTCCTTCAGCTAAAACATGCATGTGGAACCTAGAGTATGATCAACCATGTGATCGGGAGACGTGTTCAAATATGTCTCAGTTTTCGTACCCTGGTACTCGGGTGCAACATTCCAGACGCTTTACTAACACTCTCCCGACTTGGAGAGTCAGTCCCTTTAACCTCCTGTTTGGCCCAGTTTGCAATTTCTGCGGAAGATGAACAGGAATAGCGAGAACCAATGAGAGACTAGCTGGAGGTGTCTGGACGGGCAAATTTAACTCTCATTTCCCACCAGGAAGAGGAAATAACCAAAGGCTCAGCGTGCCGTGCCGGAACCAGATTAGGGCCTGAAGCCATCCTGCGGTGTTGCGGCCAGCTCACAAGAAAACGAGTTGAAGAAAGGAGCTCAGGGGTACTGTAATTCACAAACCTGCAGAGTTATAAATGACAACTATCGTCCAAAAATATACTGAAGTAAGGCTGCCAAGAGGACTTGAAAGCGGGGCAGAATTGCAGGAAACCGATTTCAGGAGGTAGACTGGAATTGCATTGAAAGCATAGGAAAAGAGGCAGAACGTCCACAATGATGCACTTGGCCAAAAAGGGCGTATGCGTTTTTTCCTGAATATATTCAGGAAAAAACGCATACGCCCTTTTTGGCCAACCAAGCAAGCTTGCAAAGGAAATCTGCACTACAATGAAGTCTCACTTCCCCCCGGTCAAAAGGGCCATCTGAAAAAAGTGTAAAATCCAGAAAGGCAGGACAGGCCATGGAGAACTGGGAGCCTTGTTATGCTGATGGGCGGGATGTAAACTGCCAACAGACACTCGGGAGAAGTGTATGGTGTTTCCTGAAACATCTAAAAAACAAAGCAACAGAGCCTAGGGCACTTCCACTTATGGTCCTATAGCTTAGGGAAATTAAAATCAAAAAGACACAGCCACCCCAATGTTTGGGACGCCTCTGTTTACAAGAACCTCGTTTACCGTACAAGTTCAATATCACAGAAAGTGAAAAATGGATAAAGAACTTGTGGTACTTACGTACAATGCAGTATCACTCAGCAGTGAAATCTATGCCATCAGGCCCGTAGCAGCACAATGAGTGGATTCAGGTACGATGATTCTAACTGAAATAAGTCACACAGAAAAAGAAACATCATAAGATATCAGTAATACACGGAATGTAAACTTGGCTACACAGGAACTGAATTACAGAACAGAACAGGGTCTCAAATTTAGAAAACCAACTTATGCTTGTTTAAGGGTAAAGGTGAGTTGGGGTGCTGCATAAAACCAGAGATTGAAATGAGCACAGATAAAGTTCCTTAAGCCAAATATGGAATAGACAAGAGCTACTCCTTGCTCAACGAAATGGACTCAACACCGCATATTAAACGCTTAAGAATGTACCTGACTCTTAAGTATCTTAAAACCGATGGATTGCTATGTCTCCGAAAGAGAATCAAGCATGTGTACAGGGACATAAACGCAGCAGTGATAGGATTGGAGAGGTTCGGTGAGCAAATGAAGACCCTTTGAAGTCATATTGCATGGTACCCATTCCACGGGTTTCAACTACCCAGGTTTAAGGTATTCTTCCTTCAGCTAAAACATGCATGTGGAACCTAGAGTATGATCAACCATGTGATCGGGAGACGTGTTCAAATATGTCTCAGTTTTCGTACCCTGGTACTCGGGTGCAACATTCCAGACGCTTTACTAACACTCTCCCGACTTGGAGAGTCAGTCCCTTTAACCTCCTGTTTGGCCCAGTTTGCAATTTCTGCGGAAGATGAACAGGAATAGCGAGAACCAATGAGAGACTAGCTGGAGGTGTCTGGACGGGCAAATTTAACTCTCATTTCCCACCAGGAAGAGGAAATAACCAAAGGCTCAGCGTGCCGTGCCGGAACCAGATTAGGGCCTGAAGCCATCCTGCGGTGTTGCGGCCAGCTCACAAGAAAACGAGTTGAAGAAAGGAGCTCAGGGGCACTGTAATTCACAAACCTGCAGAGTTATAAATGACAACTATCGTCCAAAAATATACTGAAGTAAGGCTGCCAAGAGGACTTGAAAGCGGGGCAGAATTGCAGGAAACCGATTTCAGGAGGTAGACTGGAATTGCATTGAAAGCATAGGAAAAGAGGCAGAACGTCCACAATGATGCACTTGGCCAAAAAGGGCGTATGCGTTTTTTCCTGAATATATTCAGGAAAAAACGCATACGCCCTTTTTGGCCAACCAAGCAAGCTTGCAAAGGAAATCTGCACTACAATGAAGTCTCACTTCCCCCCGGTCAAAAGGGCCATCTGAAAAAAGTGTAAAATCCAGAAAGGCAGGACAGGCCATGGAGAACTGGGAGGCTTGTTATGCTGATGGGCGGGACGTAAATTGCCAACAGACACTAGGGAGAAGTGTATGGTGTTTCCTGAAACATCTAAAAAACAAAGCAACAGAGCCTAGGGCACTTCCACTTATGGTCCTATAGCTTAGGGAAATTAAAATCAAAAAGACACAGCCACCCCAATGTTTGGGACGCCTCTGTTTACAAGAACCTCGTTTACCGTACAAGTTCAATATCACAGAAAGTGAAAAATGGATAAAGAACTTGTGGTACTTATGTACAATGCAGTATCACTCAGCAGTGAAATCTATGTCATCAGGCCCGTAGCAGCACAATGAGTGGATTCAGGTACGATGATTCTAACTGAAATAAGTCACACAGAAAAAGAAACATCATAAGATATCAGTAATACACGGAATGTAAACTTGGCTACACAGGAACTGAATTACAGAACAGAACAGGGTCTCAAATTTAGAAAACCAACTTATGCTTGTTTAAGGGTAAAGGTGAGTTGGGGTGCTGCATAAAACCAGAGATTGAAATGAGCACAGATAAAGTTCCTTAAGCCAAATATGGAATAGACAAGAGCTACTCCTTGCTCAACGAAATGGACTCAACACCCCATATTAAACGCCTAAGAATGTACCTGACTCTTAAGTATCTTAAAACCTATGGATTGCTATGTCTCTGAAAGAGAATCAAGCATGTGTACAGGGACATAAACGCAGCAGTGATAGGATTGGAGAGGTTCGGTGAGCAAATGAAGACCCTTTGAAGTCATATTGCATGGTACCCATTCCACGGGTTTCAACTACCCAGGTTTAAGGTATTCTTCCTTCAGCTAAAACATGCATGTGGAACCTAGAGAATGATCAACCATGTGATCGGGAGACGTGTTCAAATATGTCTCAGTTTTCGTACCCTGGTACTCGGGTGCAACATTCCAGACGCTTTACTAACACTCTCCCGACTTGGAGAGTCAGTCCCTTTAACCTCCTGTTTGGCCCAGTTTGCAATTTCTGCGGAAGATGAACAGGAATAGCGAGAACCAATGAGAGACTAGCTGGAGGTGTCTGGACGGGCAAATTTAACTCTCATTTCCCACCAGGAAGAGGAAATAACCAAAGGCTCAGCGTGCCGTGCCGGAACCAGATTAGGGCCTGAAGCCATCCTGCGGTGTTGCGGCCAGCTCACAAGAAAACGAGTTGAAGAAAGGAGCTCAGGGGTACTGTAATTCACAAACCTGCAGAGTTATAAATGACAACTATCGTCCAAAAATATACTGAAGTAAGGCTGCCAAGAGGACTTGAAAGCGGGGCAGAATTGCAGGAAACCGATTTCAGGAGGTAGACTGGAATTGCATTGAAAGCATAGGAAAAGAGGCAGAACGTCCACAATGATGCACTTGGCCAAAAAGGGCGTATGCGTTTTTTCCTGAATATATTCAGGAAAAAACGCATACGCCCTTTTTGGCCAACCAAGCAAGCTTGCAAAGGAAATCTGCACTACAATGAAGTCTCACTTCCCCCCGGTCAAAAGGGCCATCTGAAAAAAGTGTAAAATCCAGAAAGGCAGGACAGGCCATGGAGAACTGGGAGCCTTGTTATGCTGATGGGCGGGATGTAAATTGCCAACAGACACTCGGGAGAAGTGTATGGTGTTTCCTGAAACATCTAAAAAACAAAGCAACAGAGCCTAGGGCACTTCCACTTATGGTCCTATAGCTTAGGGAAATTAAAATCAAAAAGACACAGCCACCCCAATGTTTGGGACGCCTCTGTTTACAAGAACCTCGTTTACCGTACAAGTTCAATATCACAGAAAGTGAAAAATGGATAAAGAACTTGTGGTACTTACGTACAATGCAGTATCACTCAGCAGTGAAATCTATGCCATCAGGCCCGTAGCAGCACAATGAGTGGATTCAGGTACGATGATTCTAACTGAAATAAGTCACACAGAAAAAGAAACATCATAAGATATCAGTAATACACGGAATGTAAACTTGGCTACACAGGAACTGAATTACAGAACAGAACAGGGTCTCAAATTTAGAAAACCAACTTATGCTTGTTTAAGGGTAAAGGTGAGTTGGGGTGCTGCATAAAACCAGAGATTGAAATGAGCACAGATAAAGTTCCTTAAGCCAAATATGGAATAGACAAGAGCTACTCCTTGCTCAATGAAATGGACTCAACACCCCATATTAAACGCCTAAGAATGTACCTGACTCTTAAGTATCTTAAAACGTATGGATTGCTATGTCTCCGAAAGAGAATCAAACATGTGTACAGGGACATAAACGCAGCAGTGATAGGATTGGAGAGGTTCGGTGAGCAAATGAAGACCCTTTGAAGTCATATTGCATGGTACCCATTCCACGGGTTTCAACTACCCAGGTTTAAGGTATTCTTCCTTCAGCTAAAACATGCATGTGGAACCTAGAGTATGATCAACCATGTGATCGGGAGACGTGTTCAAATATGTCTCAGTTTTCGTACCCTGGTACTCGGGTGCAACATTCCAGACGCTTTACTAACACTCTCCCGACTTGGAGAGTCAGTCCCTTTAACCTCCTGTTTGGCCCAGTTTACAATTTCTGCGGAAGATGAACAGGAATAGCGAGAACCAATGAGAGACTAGCTGGAGGTGTCTGGACGGGCAAATTTAACTCTCATTTCCCACCAGGAAGAGGAAATAACCAAAGGCTCAGCGTGCCGTGCCGGAACCAGATTAGGGCCTGAAGCCATCCTGCGGTGTTGCGGCCAGCTCACAAGAAAACGAGTTGAAGAAAGGAGCTCAGGGGCACTGTAATTCACAAACCTGCAGAGTTATAAATGACAACTATCGTCCAAAAATATACTGAAGTAAGGCTGCCAAGAGGACTTGAAAGCGGGGCAGAATTGCAGGAAACCGATTTCAGGAGGTAGACTGGAATTGCATTGAAAGCATAGGAAAAGAGGCAGAACGTCCACAATGATGCACTTGGCCAAAAAGGGCGTATGCGTTTTTTCCTGAATATATTCAGGAAAAAACGCATACGCCCTTTTTGGCCAACCAAGCAAGCTTGCAAAGGAAATCTGCACTACAATGAAGTCTCACTTCCCCCCGGTCAAAAGGGCCATCTGAAAAAAGTGTAAAATCCAGAAAGGCAGGACAGGCCATGGAGAACTGGGAGCCTTGTTATGCTGATGGGCGGGATGTAAACTGCCAACAGACACTCGGGAGAAGTGTATGGTGTTTCCTGAAACATCTAAAAAACAAAGCAACAGAGCCTAGGGCACTTCCACTTATGGTCCTATAGCTTAGGGAAATTAAAATCAAAAAGACACAGCCACCCCAATGTTTGGGACGCCTCTGTTTACAAGAACCTCGTTTACCGTACAAGTTCAATATCACAGAAAGTGAAAAATGGATAAAGAACTTCTGGTACTTACGTACAATGCAGTATCACTCAGCAGTGAAATCTATGTCATCAGGCCCGTAGCGGCACAATGAGTGGATTCAGGTACGATGATTCTAACTGAAATAAGTCACACAGAAAAAGAAACATCATAAGATATCAGTAATACACGGAATGTAAACTTGGCTACACAGGAACTGAATTACAGAACAGAACAGGGTCTCAAATTTAGAAAACCAACTTATGCTTGTTTAAGGGTAAAGGTGAGTTGGGGTGCTGCATAAAACCAGAGATTGAAATGAGCACAGATAAAGTTCCTTAAGCCAAATATGGAATAGACAAGAGCTACTCCTTGCTCAACGAAATGGACTCAACACCGCATATTAAACGCCTAAGAATGTACCTGACTCTTAAGTATCTTAAAACCTATGGATTGTTATGTCTCCGAAAGAGAATCAAGCATGTGTACAGGGACATAAACGCAGCAGTGATAGGATTGGAGAGGTTCGGTGAGCAAATGAAGACCCTTTGAAGTCATATTGCATGGTACCCATTCCACGGGTTTCAACTACCCAGGTTTAAGGTATTCTTCCTTCAGCTAAAACATGCATGTGGAACCTAGAGTATGATCAACCATGTGATCGGGAGACGTGTTCAAATATGTCTCAGTTTTCGTACCCTGGTACTCGGGTGCAACATTCCAGACGCTTTACTAACACTCTCCCGACTTGGAGAGTCAGTCCCTTTAACCTCCTGTTTGGCCCAGTTTACAATTTCTGCGGAAGATGAACAGGAATAGCGAGAACCAATGAGAGACTAGCTGGAGGTGTCTGGACGGGCAAATTTAACTCTCATTTCCCACCAGGAAGAGGAAATAACCAAAGGCTCAGCGTGCCGTGCCGGAACCAGATTAGGGCCTGAAGCCATCCTGCGGTGTTGCGGCCAGCTCACAAGAAAACGAGTTGAAGAAAGGAGCTCAGGGGCACTGTAATTCACAAACCTGCAGAGTTATAAATGACAACTATCGTCCAAAAATATACTGAAGTAAGGCTGCCAAGAGGACTTGAAAGCGGGGCAGAATTGCAGGAAACCGATTTCAGGAGGTAGACTGGAATTGCATTGAAAGCATAGGAAAAGAGGCAGAACGTCCACAATGATGCACTTGGCCAAAAAGGGCGTATGCGTTTTTTCCTGAATATATTCAGGAAAAAACGCATACGCCCTTTTTGGCCAACCAAGCAAGCTTGCAAAGGAAATCTGCACTACAATGAAGTCTCACTTCCCCCCGGTCAAAAGGGCCATCTGAAAAAAGTGTAAAATCCAGAAAGGCAGGACAGGCCATGGAGAACTGGGAGCCTTGTTATGCTGATGGGCGGGACGTAAATTGCCAACAGACACTCAGGAGAAGTGTATGGTGTTTCCTGAAACATCTAAAAAACAAAGCAACAGAGCCTAGGGCACTTCCACTTATGGTCCTATAGCTTAGGGAAATTAAAATCAAAAAGACACAGCCACCCCAATGTTTGGGACGCCTCTGTTTACAAGAACCTCGTTTACCGTACAAGTTCAATATCACAGAAAGTGAAAAATGGATAAAGAACTTGTGGTACTTACGTACAATGCAGTATCACTCAGCAGTGAAATCTATGTCATCAGGCCCGTAGCAGCACAATGAGTGGATTCAGGTACGATGATTCTAACTGAAATAAGTCACACAGAAAAAGAAACATCATAAGATATCAGTAATACACGGAATGTAAACTTGGCTACACAGGAACTGAATTACAGAACAGAACAGGGTCTCAAATTTAGAAAACCAACTTATGCTTGTTTAAGGGTAAAGGTGAGTTGGGGTGCTGCATAAAACCAGAGATTGAAATGAGCACAGATAAAGTTCCTTAAGCCAAATATGGAATAGACAAGAGCTACTCCTTGCTCAACGAAATGGACTCAACACCCCATATTAAACGCCTAAGAATGTACCTGACTCTTAAGTATCTTAAAACCTATGGATTGCTATGTCTCCGAAAGAGAATCAAGCATGTGTACAGGGACATAAACGCAGCAGTGATAGGATTGGAGAGGTTCGGTGAGCAAATGAAGACCCTTTGAAGTCATATTGCATGGTACCCATTCCACGGGTTTCAACTACCCAGGTTTAAGGTATTCTTCCTTCAGCTAAAACATGCATGTGGAACCTAGAGTATGATCAACCATGTGATCGGGAGACGTGTTCAAATATGTCTCAGTTTTCGTACCCTGGTACTCGGGTGCAACATTCCAGACGCTTTACTAACACTCTCCCGACTTGGAGAGTCAGTCCCTTTAACCTCCTGTTTGGCCCAGTTTGCAATTTCTGCGGAAGATGAACAGGAATAGCGAGAACCAATGAGAGACTAGCTGGAGGTGTCTGGACGGGCAAATTTAACTCTCATTTCCCACCAGGAAGAGGAAATAACCAAAGGCTCAGCGTGCCGTGCCGGAACCAGATTAGGGCCTGAAGCCATCCTGCGGTGTTGCGGCCAGCTCACAAGAAAACGAGTTGAAGAAAGGAGCTCAGGGGTACTGTAATTCACAAACCTGCAGAGTTATAAATGACAACTATCGTCCAAAAATATACTGAAGTAAGGCTGCCAAGAGGACTTGAAAGCGGGGCAGAATTGCAGGAAACCGATTTCAGGAGGTAGACTGGAATTGCATTGAAAGCATAGGAAAAGAGGCAGAACGTCCACAATGATGCACTTGGCCAAAAAGGGCGTATGCGTTTTTTCCTGAATATATTCAGGAAAAAACGCATACGCCCTTTTTGGCCAACCAAGCAAGCTTGCAAAGGAAATCTGCACTACAATGAAGTCTCACTTCCCCCCGGTCAAAAGGGCCATCTGAAAAATGTGTAAAATCCAGAAAGGCAGGACAGGCCATGGAGAACTGGGAGCCTTGTTATGCTGATGGGCGGGATGTAAATTGCCAACAGACACTCGGGAGAAGTGTATGGTGTTTCCTGAAACATCTAAAAAACAAAGCAACAGAGCCTAGGGCACTTCCACTTATGGTCCTATAGCTTAGGGAAATTAAAATCAAAAAGACACAGCCACCCCAATGTTTGGGACGCCTCTGTTTACAAGAACCTCGTTTACCGTACAAGTTCAATATCACAGAAAGTGAAAAATGGATAAAGAACTTGTGGTACTTACGTACAATGCAGTATCACTCAGCAGTGAAATCTATGCCATCAGGCCCGTAGCAGCACAATGAGTGGATTCAGGTACGATGATTCTAACTGAAATAAGTCACACAGAAAAAGAAACATCATAAGATATCAGTAATACACGGAATGTAAACTTGGCTACACAGGAACTGAATTACAGAACAGAACAGGGTCTCAAATTTAGAAAACCAACTTATGCTTGTTTAAGGGTAAAGGTGAGTTGGGGTGCTGCATAAAACCAGAGATTGAAATGAGCACAGATAAAGTTCCTTAAGCCAAATATGGAATAGACAAGAGCTACTCCTTGCTCAACGAAATGGACTCAACACCCCATATTAAACGCCTAAGAATGTACCTGACTCTTAAGTATCTTAAAACCTATGGATTGCTATGTCTCCGAAAGAGAATCAAACATGTGTACAGGGACATAAACGCAGCAGTGATAGGATTGGAGAGGTTCGGTGAGCAAATGAAGACCCTTTGAAGTCATATTGCATGGTACCCATTCCACGGGTTTCAACTACCCAGGTTTAAGGTATTCTTCCTTCAGCTAAAACATGCATGTGGAACCTAGAGTATGATCAACCATGTGATCGGGAGACGTGTTCAAATATGTCTCAGTTTTCGTACCCTGGTACTCGGGTGCAACATTCCAGACGCTTTACTAACACTCTCCCGACTTGGAGAGTCAGTCCCTTTAACCTCCTGTTTGGCCCAGTTTACAATTTCTGCGGAAGATGAACAGGAATAGCGAGAACCAATGAGAGACTAGCTGGAGGTGTCTGGACGGGCAAATTTAACTCTCATTTCCCACCAGGAAGAGGAAATAACCAAAGGCTCAGCGTGCCGTGCCGGAACCAGATTAGGGCCTGAAGCCATCCTGCGGTGTTGCGGCCAGCTCACAAGAAAACGAGTTGAAGAAAGGAGCTCAGGGGCACTGTAATTCACAAACCTGCAGAGTTATAAATGACAACTATCGTCCAAAAATATACTGAAGTAAGGCTGCCAAGAGGACTTGAAAGCGGGGCAGAATTGCAGGAAACCGATTTCAGGAGGTAGACTGGAATTGCATTGAAAGCATAGGAAAAGAGGCAGAACGTCCACAATGATGCACTTGGCCAAAAAGGGCGTATGCGTTTTTTCCTGAATATATTCAGGAAAAAACGCATACGCCCTTTTTGGCCAACCAAGCAAGCTTGCAAAGGAAATCTGCACTACAATGAAGTCTCACTTCCCCCCGGTCAAAAGGGCCATCTGAAAAAAGTGTAAAATCCAGAAAGGCAGGACAGGCCATGGAGAACTGGGAGCCTTGTTATGCTGATGGGCGGGATGTAAACTGCCAACAGACACTCGGGAGAAGTGTATGGTGTTTCCTGAAACATCTAAAAAACAAAGCAACAGAGCCTAGGGCACTTCCACTTATGGTCCTATAGCTTAGGGAAATTAAAATCAAAAAGACACAGCCACCCCAATGTTTGGGACGCCTCTGTTTACAAGAACCTCGTTTACCGTACAAGTTCAATATCACAGAAAGTGAAAAATGGATAAAGAACTTCTGGTACTTACGTACAATGCAGTATCACTCAGCAGTGAAATCTATGTCATCAGGCCCGTAGCGGCACAATGAGTGGATTCAGGTACGATGATTCTAACTGAAATAAGTCACACAGAAAAAGAAACATCATAAGATATCAGTAATACACGGAATGTAAACTTGGCTACACAGGAACTGAATTACAGAACAGAACAGGGTCTCAAATTTAGAAAACCAACTTATGCTTGTTTAAGGGTAAAGGTGAGTTGGGGTGCTGCATAAAACCAGAGATTGAAATGAGCACAGATAAAGTTCCTTAAGCCAAATATGGAATAGACAAGAGCTACTCCTTGCTCAACGAAATGGACTCAACACCGCATATTAAACGCCTAAGAATGTACCTGACTCTTAAGTATCTTAAAACCTATGGATTGCTATGTCTCCGAAAGAGAATCAAGCATGTGTACCGGGACATAAACGCAGCAGTGATAGGATTGGAGAGGTTCGGTGAGCAAATGAAGACCCTTTGAAGTCATATTGCATGGTACCCATTCCACGGGTTTCAACTACCCAGGTTTAAGGTATTCTTCCTTCAGCTAAAACATGCATGTGGAACCTAGAGTATGATCAACCATGTGATCGGGAGACGTGTTCAAATATGTCTCAGTTTTCGTACCCTGGTACTCGGGTGCAACATTCCAGACGCTTTACTAACACTCTCCCGACTTGGAGAGTCAGTCCCTTTAACCTCCTGTTTGGCCCAGTTTGCAATTTCTGCGGAAGATGAACAGGAATAGCGAGAACCAATGAGAGACTAGCTGGAGGTGTCTGGACGGGCAAATTTAACTCTCATTTCCCACCAGGAAGAGGAAATAACCAAAGGCTCAGCATGCCGTGCCGGAACCAGATTAGGGCCTGAAGCCATCCTGCGGTGTTGCGGCCAGCTCACAAGAAAACGAGTTGAAGAAAGGAGCTCAGGGGCACTGTAATTCACAAACCTGCAGAGTTATAAATGACAACTATCGTCCAAAAATATACTGAAGTAAGGCTGCCAAGAGGACTTGAAAGCGGGGCAGAATTGCAGGAAACCGATTTCAGGAGGTAGACTGGAATTGCATTGAAAGCATAGGAAAAGAGGCAGAACGTCCACAATGATGCACTTGGCCAAAAAGGGCGTATGCGTTTTTTCCTGAATATATTCAGGAAAAAACGCATACGCCCTTTTTGGCCAACCAAGCAAGCTTGCAAAGGAAATCTGCACTACAATGAAGTCTCACTTCCCCCCGGTCAAAAGGGCCATCTGAAAAAAGTGTAAAATCCAGAAAGGCAGGACAGGCCATGGAGAACTGGGAGCCTTGTTATGCTGATGGGCGGGACGTAAATTGCCAACAGACACTCAGGAGAAGTGTATGGTGTTTCCTGAAACATCTAAAAAACAAAGCAACAGAGCCTAGGGCACTTCCACTTATGGTCCTATAGCTTAGGGAAATTAAAATAAAAAAGACACAGCCACCCCAATGTTTGGGACGCCTCTGTTTACAAGAACCTCGTTTACCGTACAAGTTCAATATCACAGAAAGTGAAAAATGGATAAAGAACTTGTGGTACTTACGTACAATGCAGTATCACTCAGCAGTGAAATCTATGTCATCAGGCCCGTAGCAGCACAATGAGTGGATTCAGGTACGATGATTCTAACTGAAATAAGTCACACAGAAAAAGAAACATCATAAGATATCAGTAATACACGGAATGTAAACTTGGCTACACAGGAACTGAATTACAGAACAGAACAGGGTCTCAAATTTAGAAAACCAACTTATGCTTGTTTAAGGGTAAAGGTGAGTTGGGGTGCTGCATAAAACCAGAGATTGAAATGAGCACAGATAAAGTTCCTTAAGCCAAATATGGAATAGACAAGAGCTACTCCTTGCTCAACGAAATGGACTCAACACCGCATATTAAACGCCTAAGAATGTACCTGACTCTTAAGTATCTTAAAACCTATGGATTGCTATGTCTCCGAAAGAGAATCAAGCATGTGTACAGGGACATAAACGCAGCAGTGATAGGATTGGAGAGGTTCGGTGAGCAAATGAAGACCCTTTGAAGTCGTATTGCATGGTACCCATTCCACGGGTTTCAACTACCCAGGTTTAAGGTATTCTTCCTTCAGCTAAAACATGCATGTGGAACCTAGAGTATGATCAACCATGTGATCGGGAGACGTGTTCAAATATGTCTCTCTTTTCGTACCCTGGTACTCGGGTGCAACATTCCAGACGCTTTACTAACACTCTCCCGACTTGGAGAGTCAGTCCCTTTAACCTCCTGTTTGGCCCAGTTTGCAATTTCTGCGGAAGATGAACAGGAATAGCGAGAACCAATGAGAGACTAGCTGGAGGTGTCTGGACGGGCAAATTTAACTCTCATTTCCCACCAGGAAGAGGAAATAACCAAAGGCTCAGCGTGCCGTGCCGGAACCAGATTAGGGCCTGAAGCCATCCTGCGGTGTTGCGGCCAGCTCACAAGAAAACGAGTTGAAGAAAGGAGCTCAGGGGCACTGTAATTCACAAACCTGCAGAGTTATAAATGACAGCTATCGTCCAAAAATATACTGAAGTAAGGCTGCCAAGAGGACTTGAAAGCGGGGCAGAATTGCAGGAAACCGATTTCAGGAGGTAGACTGGAATTGCATTGAAAGCATAGGAAAAGAGGCAGAACGTCCACAATGATGCACTTGGCCAAAAAGGGCGTATGCGTTTTTTCCTGAATATATTCAGGAAAAAACGCATACGCCCTTTTTGGCCAACCAAGCAAGCTTGCAAAGGAAATCTGCACTACAATGAAGTCTCACTTCCCCCCGGTCAAAAGGGCCATCTGAAAAAAGTGTAAAATCCAGAAAGGCAGGACAGGCCATGGAGAACTGGGAGCCTTGTTATGCTGATGGGCGGGATGTAAATTGCCAACAGACACTCGGGAGAAGTGTATGGTGTTTCCTGAAACATCTAAAAAACAAAGCAACAGAGCCTAGGGCACTTCCACTTATGGTCCTATAGCTTAGGGAAATTAAAATCAAAAAGACACAGCCACCCCAATGTTTGGGACGCCTCTGTTTACAAGAACCTCGTTTACCGTACAAGTTCAATATCACAGAAAGTGAAAAATGGATAAAGAACTTGTGGTACTTACGTACAATGCAGTATCACTCAGCAGTGAAATCTATGCCATCAGGCCCGTAGCAGCACAATGAGTGGATTCAGGTACGATGATTCTAACTGAAATAAGTCACACAGAAAAAGAAACATCATAAGATATCAGTAATACACGGAATGTAAACTTGGCTACACAGGAACTGAATTACAGAACAGAACAGGGTCTCAAATTTAGAAAACCAACTTATGCTTGTTTAAGGGTAAAGGTGAGTTGGGGTGCTGCATAAAACCAGAGATTGAAATGAGCACAGATAAAGTTCCTTAAGCCAAATATGGAATAGACAAGAGCTACTCCTTGCTCAACGAAATGGACTCAACACCCCATATTAAACGCCTAAGAATGTACCTGACTCTTAAGTATCTTAAAACCTATGGATTGCTATGTCTCCGAAAGAGAATCAAGCATGTGTACAGGGACATAAACGCAGCAGTGATAGGATTGGAGAGGTTCGGTGAGCAAATGAAGACCCTTTGAAGTCATATTGCATGGTACCCATTCCACGGGTTTCAACTACACAGGTTTAAGGTATTCTTCCTTCAGCTAAAACATGCATGTGGAACCTAGAGTATGATCAACCATGTGATCGGGAGACGTGTTCAAATATGTCTCAGTTTTCGTACCCTGGTACTCGGGTGCAACATTCCAGACGCTTTACTAACACTCTCCCGACTTGGAGAGTCAGTCCCTTTAACCTCCTGTTTGGCCCAGTTTGCAATTTCTGCGGAAGATGAACAGGAATAGCGAGAACCAATGAGAGACTAGCTGGAGGTGTCTGGACGGGCAAATTTAACTCTCATTTCCCACCAGGAAGAGGAAATAACCAAAGGCTCAGCGTGCCGTGCCGGAACCAGATTAGGGCCTGAAGCCATCCTGCGGTGTTGCGGCCAGCTCACAAGAAAACGAGTTGAAGAAAGGAGCTCAGGGGCACTGTAATTCACAAACCTGCAGAGTTATAAATGACAACTATCGTCCAAAAATATACTGAAGTAAGGCTGCCAAGAGGACTTGAAAGCGGGGCAGAATTGCAGGAAACCGATTTCAGGAGGTAGACTGGAATTGCATTGAAAGCATAGGAAAAGAGGCAGAACGTCCACAATGATGCACTTGGCCAAAAAGGGCGTATGCGTTTTTTCCTGAATATATTCAGGAAAAAACGCATACGCCCTTTTTGGCCAACCAAGCAAGCTTGCAAAGGAAATCTGCACTACAATGAAGTCTCACTTCCCCCCGGTCAAAAGGGCCATCTGAAAAAAGTGTAAAATCCAGAAAGGCAGGACAGGCCATGGAGAACTGGGAGCCTTGTTATGCTGATGGGCGGGATGTAAACTGCCAACAGACACTCGGGAGAAGTGTATGGTGTTTCCTGAAACATCTAAAAAACAAAGCAACAGAGCCTAGGGCACTTCCACTTATGGTCCTATAGCTTAGGGAAATTAAAATCAAAAAGACACAGCCACCCCAATATTTGGGACGCCTCTGTTTACAAGAACCTCGTTTACCGTACAAGTTCAATATCACAGAAAGTGAAAAATGGATAAAGAACTTGTGGTACTTACGTACAATGCAGTATCACTCAGCAGTGAAATCTATGCCATCAGGCCCGTAGCAGCACAATGAGTGGATTCAGGTACGATGATTCTAACTGAAATAAGTCACACAGAAAAAGAAACATCATAAGATATCAGTAATACACGGAATGTAAACTTGGCTACACAGGAACTGAATTACAGAACAGAACAGGGTCTCAAATTTAGAAAACCAACTTATGCTTGTTTAAGGGTAAAGGTGAGTTGGGGTGCTGCATAAAACCAGAGATTGAAATGAGCACAGATAAAGTTCCTTAAGCCAAATATGGAATAGACAAGAGCTACTCCTTGCTCAACGAAATGGACTCAACACCCCATATTAAACGCCTAAGAATGTACCTGACTCTTAAGTATCTTAAAACCTATGGATTGCTATGTCTCCGAAAGAGAATCAAACATGTGTACAGGGACATAAACGCAGCAGTGATAGGATTGGAGAGGTTCGGTGAGCAAATGAAGACCCTTTGAAGTCATATTGCATGGTACCCATTCCACGGGTTTCAACTACCCAGGTTTAAGGTATTCTTCCTTCAGCTAAAACATGCATGTGGAACCTAGAGTATGATCAACCATGTGATCGGGAGACGTGTTCAAATATGTCTCAGTTTTCGTACCCTGGTACTCGGGTGCAACATTCCAGACGCTTTACTAACACTCTCCCGACTTGGAGAGTCAGTCCCTTTAACCTCCTGTTTGGCCCAGTTTGCAATTTCTGCGGAAGATGAACAGGAATAGCGAGAACCAATGAGAGACTAGCTGGAGGTGTCTGGACGGGCAAATTTAACTCTCATTTCCCACCAGGAAGAGGAAATAACCAAAGGCTCAGCGTGCCGTGCCGGAACCAGATTAGGGCCTGAAGCCATCCTGCGGTGTTGCGGCCAGCTCACAAGAAAACGAATTGAAGAAAGGAGCTCAGGGGCACTGTAATTCACAAACCTGCAGAGTTATAAATGACAACTATCGTCCAAAAATATACTGAAGTAAGGCTGCCAAGAGGACTTGAAAGCGGGGCAGAATTGCAGGAAACCGATTTCAGGAGGTAGACTGGAATTGCATTGAAAGCATAGGAAAAGAGGCAGAACGTCCACAATGATGCACTTGGCCAAAAAGGGCGTATGCGTTTTTTCCTGAATATATTCAGGAAAAAACGCATACGCCCTTTTTGGCCAACCAAGCAAGCTTGCAAAGGAAATCTGCACTACAATGAAGTCTCACTTCCCCCCGGTCAAAAGGGCCATCTGAAAAAAGTGTAAAATCCAGAAAGGCAGGACAGGCCATGGAGAACTGGGAGCCTTGTTATGCTGATGGGCGGGATGTAAATTGCCAACAGACACTCGGGAGAAGTGTATGGTGTTTCCTGAAACATCTAAAAAACAAAGCAACAGAGCCTAGGGCACTTCCACTTATGGTCCTATAGCTTAGGGAAATTAAAATCAAAAAGACACAGCCACCCCAATGTTTGGGACGCCTCTGTTTACAAGAACCTCGTTTACCGTACAAGTTCAATATCACAGAAAGTGAAAAATGGATAAAGAACTTGTGGTACTTACGTACAATGCAGTATCACTCAGCAGTGAAATCTATGCCATCAGGCACGTAGCAGCACAATGAGTGGATTCAGGTACGATGATTCTAACTGAAATAAGTCACACAGAAAAAGAAACATCATAAGATATCAGTAATACACGGAATGTAAACTTGGCTACACAGGAACTGAATTACAGAACAGAACAGGGTCTCAAATTTAGAAAACCAACTTATGCTTGTTTAAGGGTAAAGGTGAGTTGGGGTGCTGCATAAAACCAGAGATTGAAATGAGCACAGATAAAGTTCCTTAAGCCAAATACGGAAGAGACAAGAGCTACTCCTTGCTCAACGAAATGGACTCAACACCCCATATTAAACGCCTAAGAATGTACCTGACTCTTAAGTATCTTAAAACCTATGGATTGCTATGTCTCCGAAAGAGAATCAAACATGTGTACAGGGACATAAACGCAGCAGTGATAGGATTGGAGAGGTTCGGTGAGCAAATGAAGACCCTTTGAAGTCATATTGCATGGTACCCATTCCACGGGTTTCAACTACCCAGGTTTAAGGTATTCTTCCTTCAGCTAAAACATGCATGTGGAACCTAGAGTATGATCAACCATGTGATCGGGAGACGTGTTCAAATATGTCTCAGTTTTCGTACCCTGGTACTCGGGTGCAACATTCCAGACGCTTTACTAACACTCTCCCGACTTGGAGAGTCAGTCCCTTTAACCTCCTGTTTGGCCCAGTTTGCAATTTCTGCGGAAGATGAACAGGAATAGCGAGAACCAATGAGAGACTAGCTGGAGGTGTCTGGACGGGCAAATTTAACTCTCATTTCCCACCAGGAAGAGGAAATAACCAAAGGCTCAGCGTGCCGTGCCGGAACCAGATTAGGGCCTGAAGCCATCCTGCGGTGTTGCGGCCAGCTCACAAGAAAACGAGTTGAAGAAAGGAGCTCAGGGGCACTGTAATTCACAAACCTGCAGAGTTATAAATGACAACTATCGTCCAAAAATATACTGAAGTAAGGCTGCCAAGAGGACTTGAAAGCGGGGCAGAATTGCAGGAAACCGATTTCAGGAGGTAGACTGGAATTGCATTGAAAGCATAGGAAAAGAGGCAGAACGTCCACAATGATGCACTTGGCCAAAAAGGGCGTATGCGTTTTTTCCTGAATATATTCAGGAAAAAACGCATACGCCCTTTTTGGCCAACCAAGCAAGCTTGCAAAGGAAATCTGCACTACAATGAAGTCTCACTTCCCCCCGGTCAAAAGGGCCATCTGAAAAAAGTGTAAAATCCAGAAAGGCAGGACAGGCCATGGAGAACTGGGAGCCTTGTTATGCTGATGGGCGGGATGTAAATTGCCAACAGACACTCGGGAGAAGTGTATGGTGTTTCCTGAAACATCTAAAAAACAAAGCAACAGAGCCTAGGGCACTTCCACTTATGGTCCTATAGCTTAGGGAAATTAAAATCAAAAAGACACAGCCACCCCAATGTTTGGGACGCCTCTGTTTACAAGAACCTCGTTTACCGTACAAGTTCAATATCACAGAAAGTGAAAAATGGATAAAGAACTTGTGGTACTTACGTACAATGCAGTATCACTCAGCAGTGAAATCTATGCCATCAGGCCCGTAGCAGCACAATGAGTGGATTCAGGTACGATGATTCTAACTGAAATAAGTCACACAGAAAAAGAAACATCATAAGATATCAGTAATACACGGAATGTAAACTTGGCTACACAGGAACTGAATTACAGAACAGAACAGGGTCTCAAATTTAGAAAACCAACTTATGCTTGTTTAAGGGTAAAGGTGAGTTGGGGTGCTGCATAAAACCAGAGATTGAAATGAGCACAGATAAAGTTCCTTAAGCCAAATACGGAATAGACAAGAGCTACTCCTTGCTCAACGAAATGGACTCAACACCCCATATTAAACGCCTAAGAATGTACCTGACTCTTAAGTATCTTAAAACCTATGGATTGCTATGTCTCCGAAAGAGAATCAAACATGTGTACAGGGACATAAACGCAGCAGTGATAGGATTGGAGAGGTTCGGTGAGCAAATGAAGACCCTTTGAAGTCATATTGCATGGTACCCATTCCAAGGGTTTCAACTACCCAGATTTAAGGTATTCTTCCTTCAGCTAAAACATGCATGTGGAACCTAGAGTATGATCAACCATGTGATCGGGAGACGTGTTCAAATATGTCTCAGTTTTCGTACCCTGGTACTCGGGTGCAACATTCCAGACGCTTTACTAACACTCTCCCGACTTGGAGAGTCAGTCCCTTTAACCTCCTGTTTGGCCCAGTTTGCAATTTCTGCGGAAGATGAACAGGAATAGCGAGAACCAATGAGAGACTAGCTGGAGGTGTCTGGACGGGCAAATTTAACTCTCATTTCCCACCAGGAAGAGGAAATAACCAAAGGCTCAGCGTGCCGTGCCGGAACCAGATTAGGGCCTGAAGCCATCCTGCGGTGTTGCGGCCAGCTCACAAGAAAACGAGTTGAAGAAAGGAGCTCAGGGGCACTGTAATTCACAAACCTGCAGAGTTATAAATGACAACTATCGTCCAAAAATATACTGAAGTAAGGCTGCCAAGAGGACTTGAAAGCGGGGCAGAATTGCAGGAAACCGATTTCAGGAGGTAGACTGGAATTGCATTGAAAGCATAGGAAAAGAGGCAGAACGTCCACAATGATGCACTTGGCCAAAAAGGGCGTATGCGTTTTTTCCTGAATATATTCAGGAAAAAACGCATACGCCCTTTTTGGCCAACCAAGCAAGCTTGCAAAGGAAATCTGCACTACAATGAAGTCTCACTTCCCCCCGGTCAAAAGGGCCATCTGAAAAAAGTGTAAAATCCAGAAAGGCAGGACAGGCCATGGCGAACTGGGAGCCTTGTTATGCTGATGGGCGGGATGTAAATTGCCAACAGACACTCGGGAGAAGTGTATGGTGTTTCCTGAAACATCTAAAAAACAAAGCAACAGAGCCTAGGGCACTTCCACTTATGGTCCTATAGCTTAGGGAAATTAAAATCAAAAAGACACAGCCACCCCAATGTTTGGGACGCCTCTGTTTACAAGAACCTCGTTTACCGTACAAGTTCAATATCACAGAAAGTGAAAAATGGATAAAGAACTTGTGGTACTTACGTACAATGCAGTATCACTCAGCAGTGAAATCTATGCCATCAGGCCCGTAGCAGCACAATGAGTGGATTCAGGTACGATGATTCTAACTGAAATAAGTCACACAGAAAAAGAAACATCATAAGATATCAGTAATACACGGAATGTAAACTTGGCTACACAGGAACTGAATTACAGAACAGAACAGGGTCTCAAATTTAGAAAACCAACTTATGCTTGTTTAAGGGTAAAGGTGAGTTGGGGTGCTGCATAAAACCAGAGATTGAAATGAGCACAGATAAAGTTCCTTAAGCCAAATACGGAATAGACAAGAGCTACTCCTTGCTCAACGAAATGGACTCAACACCCCATATTAAACGCCTAAGAATGTACCTGACTCTTAAGTATCTTAAAACCTATGGATTGCTATGTCTCCGAAAGAGAATCAAACATGTGTACAGGGACATAAACGCAGCAGTGATAGGATTGGAGAGGTTCGGTGAGCAAATGAAGACCCTTTGAAGTCATATTGCATGGTACCCATTCCACGGGTTTCAACTACCCAGATTTAAGGTATTCTTCCTTCAGCTAAAACATGCATGTGGAACCTAGAGTATGATCAACCATGTGATCGGGAGACGTGTTCAAATATGTCTCAGTTTTCGTACCCTGGTACTCGGGTGCAACATTCCAGACGCTTTACTAACACTCTCCCGACTTGGAGAGTCAGTCCCTTTAACCTCCTGTTTGGCCCAGTTTGCAATTTCTGCGGAAGATGAACAGGAATAGCGAGAACCAATGAGAGACTAGCTGGAGGTGTCTGGACGGGCAAATTTAACTCTCATTTCCCACCAGGAAGAGGAAATAACCAAAGGCTCAGCGTGCCGTGCCGGAACCAGATTAGGGCCTGAAGCCATCCTGCGGTGTTGCGGCCAGCTCACAAGAAAACGAGTTGAAGAAAGGAGCTCAGGGGCACTGTAATTCACAAACCTGCAGAGTTATAAATGACAACTATCGTCCAAAAATATACTGAAGTAAGGCTGCCAAGAGGACTTGAAAGCGGGGCAGAATTGCAGGAAACCGATTTCAGGAGGTAGACTGGAATTGCATTGAAAGCATAGGAAAAGAGGCAGAACGTCCACAATGATGCACTTGGCCAAAAAGGGCGTATGCGTTTTTTCCTGAATATATTCAGGAAAAAACGCATACGCCCTTTTTGGCCAACCAAGCAAGCTTGCAAAGGAAATCTGCACTACAATGAAGTCTCACTTCCCCCCGGTCAAAAGGGCCATCTGAAAAAAGTGTAAAATCCAGAAAGGCAGGACAGGCCATGGAGAACTGGGAGCCTTGTTATGCTGATGGGCGGGATGTAAATTGCCAACAGACACTCGGGAGAAGTGTATGGTGTTTCCTGAAACATCTAAAAAACAAAGCAACAGAGCCTAGGGCACTTCCACTTATGGTCCTATAGCTTAGGGAAATTAAAATCAAAAAGACACAGCCACCCCAATGTTTGGGACGCCTCTGTTTACAAGAACCTCGTTTACCGTACAAGTTCAATATCACAGAAAGTGAAAAATGGATAAAGAACTTGTGGTACTTACGTACAATGCAGTATCACTCAGCAGTGAAATCTATGCCATCAGGCCCGTAGCAGCACAATGAGTGGATTCAGGTACGATGATTCTAACTGAAATAAGTCACACAGAAAAAGAAACATCATAAGATATCAGTAATACACGGAATGTAAACTTGGCTACACAGGAACTGAATTACAGAACAGAACAGTGTCTCAAATTTAGAAAACCAACTTATGCTTGTTTAAGGGTAAAGGTGAGTTGGGGTGCTGCATAAAACCAGAGATTGAAATGAGCACAGATAAAGTTCCTTAAGCCAAATATGGAATAGACAAGAGCTACTCCTTGCTCAACGAAATGGACTCAACACCGCATATTAAACGCCTAAGAATGTACCTGACTCTTAAGTATCTTAAAACCTATGGATTGCTATGTCTCCGAAAGAGAATCAAACATGTGTACAGGGACATAAACGCAGCAGTGATAGGATTGGAGAGGTTCGGTGAGCAAATGAAGACCCTTTGAAGTCATATTGCATGGTACCCATTCCACGGGTTTCAACTACCCAGGTTTAAGGTATTCTTCCTTCAGCTAAAACATGCATGTGGAACCTAGAGTATGATCAACCATGTGATCGGGAGACGTGTTCAAATATGTCTCAGTTTTCGTACCCTGGTACTCGGGTGCAACATTCCAGACGCTTTACTAACACTCTCCCGACTTGGAGAGTCTGTCCCTTTAACCTCCTGTTTGGCCCAGTTTACAATTTCTGCGGAAGATGAACAGGAATAGCGAGAACCAATGAGAGACTAGCTGGAGGTGTCTGGACGGGCAAATTTAACTCTCATTTCCCACCAGGAAGAGGAAATAACCAAAGGCTCAGCGTGCCGTGCCGGAACCAGATTAGGGCCTGAAGCCATCCTGCGGTGTTGCGGCCAGCTCACAAGAAAACGAGTTGAAGAAAGGAGCTCAGGGGCACTGTAATTCACAAACCTGCAGAGTTATAAATGACAACTATCGTCCAAAAATATACTGAAGTAAGGCTGCCAAGAGGACTTGAAAGCGGGGCAGAATTGCAGGAAACCGATTTCAGGAGGTAGACTGGAATTGCATTGAAAGCATAGGAAAAGAGGCAGAACGTCCACAATGATGCACTTGGCCAAAAAGGGCGTATGCGTTTTTTCCTGAATATATTCAGGAAAAAACGCATACGCCCTTTTTGGCCAACCAAGCAAGCTTGCAAAGGAAATCTGCACTACAATGAAGTCTCACTTCCCCCCGGTCAAAAGGGCCATCTGAAAAAAGTGTAAAATCCAGAAAGGCAGGACAGGCCATGGAGAACTGGGAGCCTTGTTATGCTGATGGGCGGGATGTAAATTGCCAACAGACACTCGGGAGAAGTGTATGGTGTTTCCTGAAACATCTAAAAAACAAAGCAACAGAGCCTAGGGCACTTCCACTTATGGTCCTATAGCTTAGGGAAATTAAAATCAAAAAGACACAGCCACCCCAATGTTTGGGACGCCTCTGTTTACAAGAACCTCGTTTACCGTACAAGTTCAATATCACAGAAAGTGAAAAATGGATAAAGAACTTGTGGTACTTACGTACAATGCAGTATCACTCAGCAGTGAAATCTATGCCATCAGGCCCGTAGCAGCACAATGAGTGGATTCAGGTACGATGATTCTAACTGAAATAAGTCACACAGAAAAAGAAACATCATAAGATATCAGTAATACACGGAATGTAAACTTGGCTACACAGGAACTGAATTACAGAACAGAACAGGGTCTCAAATTTAGAAAACCAACTTATGCTTGTTTAAGGGTAAAGGTGAGTTGGGGTGCTGCATAAAACCAGAGATTGAAATGAGCACAGATAAAGTTCCTTAAGCCAAATATGGAATAGACAAGAGCTACTCCTTGCTCAACGAAATGGACTCAACACCCCATATTAAACGCCTAAGAATGTACCTGACTCTTAAGTATCTTAAAACGTATGGATTGCTATGTCTCCGAAAGAGAATCAAGCATGTGTACAGGGACATAAACGCAGCAGTGATAGGATTGGAGAGGTTCGGTGAGCAAATGAAGACCCTTTGAAGTCATATTGCATGGTACCCATTCCACGGGTTTCAACTACCCAGGTTTAAGGTATTCTTCCTTCAGCTAAAACATGCATGTGGAACCTAGAGTATGATCAACCATGTGATCGGGAGACGTGTTCAAATATGTCTCAGTTTTCGTACCCTGGTACTCGGGTGCAACATTCCAGACGCTTTACTAACACTCTCCCGACTTGGAGAGTCAGTCCCTTTAACCTCCTGTTTGGCCCAGTTTGCAATTTCTGCGGAAGATGAACAGGAATAGCGAGAACCAATGAGAGACTAGCTGGAGGTGTCTGGACGGGCAAATTTAACTCTCATTTCCCACCAGGAAGAGGAAATAACCAAAGGCTCAGCGTGCCGTGCCGGAACCAGATTAGGGCCTGAAGCCATCCTGCGGTGTTGCGGCCAGCTCACAAGAAAACGAGTTGAAGAAAGGAGCTCAGGGGCACTGTAATTCACAAACCTGCAGAGTTATAAATGACAACTATCGTCCAAAAATATACTGAAGTAAGGCTGCCAAGAGGACTTGAAAGCGGGGCAGAATTGCAGGAAACCGATTTCAGGAGGTAGACTGGAATTGCATTGAAAGCATAGGAAAAGAGGCAGAACGTCCACAATGATGCACTTGGCCAAAAAGGGCGTATGCGTTTTTTCCTGAATATATTCAGGAAAAAACGCATACGCCCTTTTTGGCCAACCAAGCAAGCTTGCAAAGGAAATCTGCACTACAATGAAGTCTCACTTCCCCCCGGTCAAAAGGGCCATCTGAAAAAAGTGTAAAATCCAGAAAGGCAGGACAGGCCATGGAGAACTGGGAGCCTTGTTATGCTGATGGGCGGGATGTAAATTGCCAACAGACACTCGGGAGAAGTGTATGGTGTTTCCTGAAACATCTAAAAAACAAAGCAACAGAGCCTAGGGCACTTCCACTTATGGTCCTATAGCTTAGGGAAATTAAAATCAAAAAGACACAGCCACCCCAATGTTTGGGACGCCTCTGTTTACAAGAACCTCGTTTACCGTACAAGTTCAATATCACAGAAAGTGAAAAATGGATATAGAACTTGTGGTACTTACGTACAATGCAGTATCACTCAGCAGTGAAATCTATGTCATCAGGCCCGTAGCAGCACAATGAGTGGATTCAGGTACGATGATTCTAACTGAAATAAGTCACACAGAAAAAGAAACATCATAAGATATCAGTAATACACGGAATGTAAACTTGGCTACACAGGAACTGAATTACAGAACAGAACAGGGTCTCAAATTTAGAAAACCAACTTATGCTTGTTTAAGGGTAAAGGTGAGTTGGGGTGCTGCATAAAACCAGAGATTGAAATGAGCACAGATAAAGTTCCTTAAGCCAAATATGGAATAGACAAGAGCTACTCCTTGCTCAACGAAATGGACTCAACACCCCATATTAAACGCCTAAGAATGTACCTGACTCTTAAGTATCTTAAAACCTATGGATTGCTATGTCTCCGAAAGAGAATCAAGCATGTGTACAGGGACATAAACGCAGCAGTGATAGGATTGGAGAGGTTCGGTGAGCAAATGAAGACCCTTTGAAGTCATATTGCATGGTACCCATTCCACGGGTTTCAACTACCCAGGTTTAAGGTATTCTTCCTTCAGCTAAAACATGCATGTGGAACCTAGAGTATGATCAACCATGTGATCGGGAGACGTGTTCAAATATGTCTCAGTTTTCGTACCCTGGTACTCGGGTGCAACATTCCAGACGCTTTACTAACACTCTCCCGACTTGGAGAGTCAGTCCCTTTAACCTCCTGTTTGGCCCAGTTTGCAATTTCTGCGGAAGATGAACAGGAATAGCGACAACCAATGAGAGACTAGCTGGAGGTGTCTGGACGGGCAAATTTAACTCTCATTTCCCACCAGGAAGAGGAAATAACCAAAGGCTCAGCGTGCCGTGCCGGAACCAGATTAGGGCCTGAAGCAATCCTGCGGTGTTGCGGCCAGCTCACAAGAAAGCGAGTTGAAGAAAGGAGCTCAGGGGCACTGTAATTCACAAAACTGCAGAGTTATAAATGACAGCTATCGTCCAAAAATATACTGAAGTAAGGCTGCCAAGAGGACTTGAAAGCGGGGCAGAATTGCAGGAAACCGATTTCAGGAGGTAGACTGGAATTGCATTGAAAGCATAGGAAAAGAGGCAGAACGTCCACAATGATGCACTTGGCCAAAAAGGGCGTATGCGTTTTTTCCTGAATATATTCAGGAAAAAACGCATACGCCCTTTTTGGCCAACCAAGCAAGCTTGCAAAGGAAATCTGCACTACAATGAAGTCTCACTTCCCCCCGGTCAAAAGGGCCATCTGAAAAAAGTGTAAAATCCAGAAAGGCAGGACAGGCCATGGAGAACTGGGAGCCTTGTTATGCTGATGGGCGGGATGTAAACTGCCAACAGACACTCGGGAGAAGTGTATGGTGTTTCCTGAAACATCTAAAAAACAAAGCAACAGAGCCTAGGGCACTTCCACTTATGGTCCTATAGCTTAGGGAAATTAAAATCAAAAAGACACAGCCACCCCAATGTTTGGGACGCCTCTGTTTACAAGAACCTCGTTTACCGTACAAGTTCAATATCACAGAAAGTGAAAAATGGATAAAGAACTTGTGGTACTTACGTACAATGCAGTATCACTCAGCAGTGAAATCTATGTCATCAGGCCCGTAGCAGCACAATGAGTGGATTCAGGTACGATGATTCTAACTGAAATAAGTCACACAGAAAAAGAAACATCATAAGATATCAGTAATACACGGAATGTAAACTTGGCTACACAGGAACTGAATTACAGAACAGAACAGTGTCTCAAATTTAGAAAACCAACTTATGCTTGTTTAAGGGTAAAGGTGAGTTGGGGTGCTGCATAAAACCAGAGATTGAAATGAGCACAGATAAAGTTCCTTAAGCCAAATATGGAATAGACAAGAGCTACTCCTTGCTCAACGAAATGGACTCAACACCGCATATTAAACGCCTAAGAATGTACCTGACTCTTAAGTATCTTAAAACCTATGGATTGCTATGTCTCCGAAAGAGAATCAAACATGTGTACAGGGACATAAACGCAGCAGTGATAGGATTGGAGAGGTTCGGTGAGCAAATGAAGACCCTTTGAAGTCATATTGCATGGTACCCATTCCACGGGTTTCAACTACCCAGGTTTAAGGTATTCTTCCTTCAGCTAAAACATGCATGTGGAACCTAGAGTATGATCAACCATGTGATCGGGAGACGTGTTCAAATATGTCTCAGTTTTCGTACCCTGGTACTCGGGTGCAACATTCCAGACGCTTTACTAACACTCTCCCGACTTGGAGAGTCAGTCCCTTTAACCTCCTGTTTGGCCCAGTTTACAATTTCTGCGGAAGATGAACAGGAATAGCGAGAACCAATGAGAGACTAGCTGGAGGTGTCTGGACGGGCAAATTTAACTCTCATTTCCCACCAGGAAGAGGAAATAACCAAAGGCTCAGCGTGCCGTGCCGGAACCAGATTAGGGCCTGAAGCCATCCTGCGGTGTTGCGGCCAGCTCACAAGAAAACGAGTTGAAGAAAGGAGCTCAGGGGCACTGTAATTCACAAACCTGCAGAGTTATAAATGACAACTATCGTCCAAAAATATACTGAAGTAAGGCTGCCAAGAGGACTTGAAAGCGGGGCAGAATTGCAGGAAACCGATTTCAGGAGGTAGACTGGAATTGCATTGAAAGCATAGGAAAAGAGGCAGAACGTCCACAATGATGCACTTGGCCAAAAAGGGCGTATGCGTTTTTTCCTGAATATATTCAGGAAAAAACGCATACGCCCTTTTTGGCCAACCAAGCAAGCTTGCAAAGGAAATCTGCACTACAATGAAGTCTCACTTCCCCCCGGTCAAAAGGGCCATCTGAAAAAAGTGTAAAATCCAGAAAGGCAGGACAGGCCATGGAGAACTGGGAGCCTTGTTATGCTGATGGGCGGGATGTAAATTGCCAACAGACACTCGGGAGAAGTGTATGGTGTTTCCTGAAACATCTAAAAAACAAAGCAACAGAGCCTAGGGCACTTCCACTTATGGTCCTATAGCTTAGGGAAATTAAAATCAAAAAGACACAGCCACCCCAATGTTTGGGACGCCTCTGTTTACAAGAACCTCGTTTACCGTACAAGTTCAATATCACAGAAAGTGAAAAATGGATAAAGAACTTGTGGTACTTACGTACAATGCAGTATCACTCAGCAGTGAAATCTATGCCATCAGGCCCGTAGCAGCACAATGAGTGGATTCAGGTACGATGATTCTAACTGAAATAAGTCACACAGAAAAAGAAACATCATAAGATATCAGTAATACACGGAATGTAAACTTGGCTACACAGGAACTGAATTACAGAACAGAACAGGGTCTCAAATTTAGAAAACCAACTTATGCTTGTTTAAGGGTAAAGGTGAGTTGGGGTGCTGCATAAAACCAGAGATTGAAATGAGCACAGATAAAGTTCCTTAAGCCAAATATGGAATAGACAAGAGCTACTCCTTGCTCAACGAAATGGACTCAACACCCCATATTAAACGCCTAAGAATGTACCTGACTCTTAAGTATCTTAAAACGTATGGATTGCTATGTCTCCGAAAGAGAATCAAGCATGTGTACAGGGACATAAACGCAGCAGTGATAGGATTGGAGAGGTTCGGTGAGCAAATGAAGACCCTTTGAAGTCATATTGCATGGTACCCATTCCACGGGTTTCAACTACCCAGGTTTAAGGTATTCTTCCTTCAGCTAAAACATGCATGTGGAACCTAGAGTATGATCAACCATGTGATCGGGAGACGTGTTCAAATATGTCTCAGTTTTCGTACCCTGGTACTCGGGTGCAACATTCCAGACGCTTTACTAACACTCTCCCGACTTGGAGAGTCAGTCCCTTTAACCTCCTGTTTGGCCCAGTTTGCAATTTCTGCGGAAGATGAACAGGAATAGCGAGAACCAATGAGAGACTAGCTGGAGGTGTCTGGACGGGCAAATTTAACTCTCATTTCCCACCAGGAAGAGGAAATAACCAAAGGCTCAGCGTGCCGTGCCGGAACCAGATTAGGGCCTGAAGCCATCCTGCGGTGTTGCGGCCAGCTCACAAGAAAACGAGTTGAAGAAAGGAGCTCAGGGGCACTGTAATTCACAAACCTGCAGAGTTATAAATGACAACTATCGTCCAAAAATATACTGAAGTAAGGCTGCCAAGAGGACTTGAAAGCGGGGCAGAATTGCAGGAAACCGATTTCAGGAGGTAGACTGGAATTGCATTGAAAGCATAGGAAAAGAGGCAGAACGTCCACAATGATGCACTTGGCCAAAAAGGGCGTATGCGTTTTTTCCTGAATATATTCAGGAAAAAACGCATACGCCCTTTTTGGCCAACCAAGCAAGCTTGCAAAGGAAATCTGCACTACAATGAAGTCTCACTTCCCCCCGGTCAAAAGGGCCATCTGAAAAAAGTGTAAAATCCAGAAAGGCAGGACAGGCCATGGAGAACTGGGAGCCTTGTTATGCTGATGGGCGGGATGTAAATTGCCAACAGACACTCGGGAGAAGTGTATGGTGTTTCCTGAAACATCTAAAAAACAAAGCAACAGAGCCTAGGGCACTTCCACTTATGGTCCTATAGCTTAGGGAAATTAAAATCAAAAAGACACAGCCACCCCAATGTTTGGGACGCCTCTGTTTACAAGAACCTCGTTTACCGTACAAGTTCAATATCACAGAAAGTGAAAAATGGATATAGAACTTGTGGTACTTACGTACAATGCAGTATCACTCAGCAGTGAAATCTATGTCATCAGGCCCGTAGCAGCACAATGAGTGGATTCAGGTACGATGATTCTAACTGAAATAAGTCACACAGAAAAAGAAACATCATAAGATATCAGTAATACACGGAATGTAAACTTGGCTACACAGGAACTGAATTACAGAACAGAACAGGGTCTCAAATTTAGAAAACCAACTTATGCTTGTTTAAGGGTAAAGGTGAGTTGGGGTGCTGCATAAAACCAGAGATTGAAATGAGCACAGATAAAGTTCCTTAAGCCAAATATGGAATAGACAAGAGCTACTCCTTGCTCAACGAAATGGACTCAACACCCCATATTAAACGCCTAAGAATGTACCTGACTCTTAAGTATCTTAAAACCTATGGATTGCTATGTCTCCGAAAGAGAATCAAGCATGTGTACAGGGACATAAACGCAGCAGTGATAGGATTGGAGAGGTTCGGTGAGCAAATGAAGACCCTTTGAAGTCATATTGCATGGTACCCATTCCACGGGTTTCAACTACCCAGGTTTAAGGTATTCTTCCTTCAGCTAAAACATGCATGTGGAACCTAGAGTATGATCAACCATGTGATCGGGAGACGTGTTCAAATATGTCTCAGTTTTCGTACCCTGGTACTCGGGTGCAACATTCCAGACGCTTTACTAACACTCTCCCGACTTGGAGAGTCAGTCCCTTTAACCTCCTGTTTGGCCCAGTTTGCAATTTCTGCGGAAGATGAACAGGAATAGCGAGAACCAATGAGAGACTAGCTGGAGGTGTCTGGACGGGCAAATTTAACTCTCATTTCCCACCAGGAAGAGGAAATAACCAAAGGCTCAGCGTGCCGTGCCGGAACCAGATTAGGGCCTGAAGCCATCCTGCGGTGTTGCGGCCAGCTCACAAGAAAACGAGTTGAAGAAAGGAGCTCAGGGGCACTGTAATTCACAAACCTGCAGAGTTATAAATGACAACTATCGTCCAAAAATATACTGAAGTAAGGCTGCCAAGAGGACTTGAAAGCGGGGCAGAATTGCAGGAAACCGATTTCAGGAGGTAGACTGGAATTGCATTGAAAGCATAGGAAAAGAGGCAGAACGTCCACAATGATGCACTTGGCCAAAAAGGGCGTATGCGTTTTTTCCTGAATATATTCAGGAAAGAACGCATACGCCCTTTTTGGCCAACCAAGCAAGCTTGCAAAGGAAATCTGCACTACAATGAAGTCTCACTTCCCCCCGGTCAAAAGGGCCATCTGAAAAAAGTGTAAAATCCAGAAAGGCAGGACAGGCCATGGAGAACTGGGAGCCTTGTTATGCTGATGGGCGGGATGTAAATTGCCAACAGACACTCGGGAGAAGTGTATGGTGTTTCCTGAAACATCTAAAAAACAAAGCAACAGAGCCTAGGGCACTTCCACTTATGGTCCTATAGCTTAGGGAAATTAAAATCAAAAAGACACAGCCACCCCAATGTTTGGGACGCCTCTGTTTACAAGAACCTCGTTTACCGTACAAGTTCAATATCACAGAAAGTGAAAAATGGATAAAGAACTTGTGGTACTTACGTACAATGCAGTATCACTCAGCAGTGAAATCTATGCCATCAGGCCCGTAGCAGCACAATGAGTGGATTCAGGTACGATGATTCTAACTGAAATAAGTCACACAGAAAAAGAAACATCATAAGATATCAGTAATACACGGAATGTAAACTTGGCTACACAGGAACTGAATTACAGAACAGAACAGGGTCTCAAATTTAGAAAACCAACTTATGCTTGTTTAAGGGTAAAGGTGAGTTGGGGTGCTGCATAAAACCAGAGATTGAAATGAGCACAGATAAAGTTCCTTAAGCCAAATATGGAATAGACAAGAGCTACTCCTTGCTCAACGAAATGGACTCAACACCCCATATTAAACGCCTAAGAATGTACCTGACTCTTAAGTATCTTAAAACCTATGGATTGCTATGTCTCCGAAAGAGAATCAAGCATGTGTACAGGGACATAAACGCAGCAGTGATAGGATTGGAGAGGTTCGGTGAGCAAATGAAGACCCTTTGAAGTCATATTGCATGGTACCCATTCCACGGGTTTCAACTACCCAGGTTTAAGGTATTCTTCCTTCAGCTAAAACATGCATGTGGAACCTAGAGTATGATCAACCATGTGATCGGGAGACGTGTTCAAATATGTCTCAGTTTTCGTACCCTGGTACTCGGGTGCAACATTCCAGACGCTTTACTAACACTCTCCCGACTTGGAGAGTCAGTCCCTTTAACCTCCTGTTTGGCCCAGTTTGCAATTTCTGCGGAAGATGAACAGGAATAGCGAGAACCAATGAGAGACTAGCTGGAGGTGTCTGGACGGGCAAATTTAACTCTCATTTCCCACCAGGAAGAGGAAATAACCAAAGGCTCAGCGTGCCGTGCCGGAACCAGATTAGGGCCTGAAGCCATCCTGCGGTGTTGCGGCCAGCTCACAAGAAAACGAGTTGAAGAAAGGAGCTCAGGGGCACTGTAATTCACAAACCTGCAGAGTTATAAATGACAACTATCGTCCAAAAATATACTGAAGTAAGGCTGCCAAGAGGACTTGAAAGCGGGGCAGAATTGCAGGAAACCGATTTCAGGAGGTAGACTGGAATTGCATTGAAAGCATAGGAAAAGAGGCAGAACGTCCACAATGATGCACTTGGCCAAAAAGGGCGTATGCGTTTTTTCCTGAATATATTCAGGAAAAAACGCATACGCCCTTTTTGGCCAACCAAGCAAGCTTGCAAAGGAAATCTGCACTACAATGAAGTCTCACTTCCCCCCGGTCAAAAGGGCCATCTGAAAAAAGTGTAAAATCCAGAAAGGCAGGACAGGCCATGGAGAACTGGGAGCCTTGTTATGCTGATGGGCGGGATGTAAACTGCCAACAGACACTCGGGAGAAGTGTATGGTGTTTCCTGAAACATCTAAAAAACAAAGCAACAGAGCCTAGGGCACTTCCACTTATGGTCCTATAGCTTAGGGAAATTAAAATCAAAAAGACACAGCCACCCCAATGTTTGGGACGCCTCTGTTTACAAGAACCTCGTTTACCGTACAAGTTCAATATCACAGAAAGTGAAAAATGGATAAAGAACTTGTGGTACTTACGTACAATGCAGTATCACTCAGCAGTGAAATCTATGTCATCAGGCCCGTAGCAGCACAATGAGTGGATTCAGGTACGATGATTCTAACTGAAATAAGTCACACAGAAAAAGAAACATCATAAGATATCAGTAATACACGGAATGTAAACTTGGCTACACAGGAACTGAATTACAGAACAGAACAGGGTCTCAAATTTAGAAAACCAACTTATGCTTGTTTAAGGGTAAAGGTGAGTTGGGGTGCTGCATAAAACCAGAGATTGAAATGAGCACAGATAAAGTTCCTTAAGCCAAATATGGAATAGACAAGAGCTACTCCTTGCTCAACGAAATGGACTCAACACCCCATATTAAACGCCTAAGAATGTACCTGACTCTTAAGTATCTTAAAACCGATGGATTGCTATGTCTCCGAAAGAGAATCAAGCATGTGTACAGGGACATAATCGCAGCAGTGATAGGATTGGAGAGGTTCGGTGAGCAAATGAAGACCCTTTGAAGTCATATTGCATGGTACCCATTCCACGGGTTTCAACTACCCAGGTTTAAGGTATTCTTCCTTCAGCTAAAACATGCATGTGGAACCTAGAGTATGATCAACCATGTGATCGGGAGACATGTTCAAATATGTCTCAGTTTTCGTACCCTGGTACTCGGGTGCAACATTGCAGACGCTTTACTAACACTCTCCCGACTTGGAGAGTCAGTCCCTTTAACCTCCTGTTTGGCCCAGTTTGCAATTTCTGCGGAAGATGAACAGGAATAGGAAGAACCAATGAGAGACTAGCTGGAGGTGTCTGGACGGGCAAATTTAACTCTCATTTCCCACCAGGAAGAGGAAATAACCAAAGGCTCAGCGTGCCGTGCCGGAACCAGATTAGGGCCTGAAGCCATCCTGCGGTGTTGCGGCCAGCTCACAAGAAAGCGAGTTGAAGAAAGGAGCTCAGGGGCACTGTAATTCACAAACCTGCAGAGTTATAAATGACAACTATCGTCCAAAAATATACTGAAGTAAGGCTGCCAAGAGGACTTGAAAGCGGGGCAGAATTGCAGGAAACCGATTTCAGGAGGTAGACTGGAATTGCATTGAAAGCATAGGAAAAGAGGCAGAACGTCCACAATGATGCACTTGGCCAAAAAGGGCGTATGCGTTTTTTCCTGAATATATTCAGGAAAAAACGCATACGCCCTTTTTGGCCAACCAAGCAAGCTTGCAAAGGAAATCTGCACTACAATGAAGTCTCACTTCCCCCCGGTCAAAAGGGCCATCTGAAAAAAGTGTAAAATCCAGAAAGGCAGGACAGGCCATGGAGAACTGGGAGCCTTGTTATGCTGATGGGCGGGATGTAAATTGCCAACAGACACTCGGGAGAAGTGTATGGTGTTTCCTGAAACATCTAAAAAACAAAGCAACAGAGCCTAGGGCACTTCCACTTATGGTCCTATAGCTTAGGGAAATTAAAATCAAAAAGACACAGCCACCCCAATGTTTGGGACGCCTCTGTTTACAAGAACCTCGTTTACCGTACAAGTTCAATATCACAGAAAGTGAAAAATGGATATAGAACTTGTGGTACTTACGTACAATGCAGTATCACTCAGCAGTGAAATCTATGTCATCAGGCCCGTAGCAGCACAATGAGTGGATTCAGGTACGATGATTCTAACTGAAATAAGTCACACAGAAAAAGAAACATCATAAGATATCAGTAATACACGGAATGTAAACTTGGCTACACAGGAACTGAATTACAGAACAGAACAGGGTCTCAAATTTAGAAAACCAACTTATGCTTGTTTAAGGGTAAAGGTGAGTTGGGGTGCTGCATAAAACCAGAGATTGAAATGAGCACAGATAAAGTTCCTTAAGCCAAATATGGAATAGACAAGAGCTACTCCTTGCTCAACGAAATGGACTCAACACCCC